>NC_087185.1:12469163-12489163 GCF_035594125.1 Scylla paramamosain
TAGTAGTAGTAGTAGTAGTGGTAGTAGTTGTCGTTGTTGTTGTGGTGGTGGTAATGGTGGTGGTAGTAGTAGGAGTTGAAGTTTGTTGTTGCTAATGTTATTGTTATTGTTGTTGTCGTATTTATGTAATAGTGGTAATTAGTGGTATTTTTATTTGTAGTGATAACTAATATCAGTGTGTGCAGTAGTGGTAGTAGTAGTAGTAGTACTTAGTAGTAGTAAATAGTATTGGTAGTAACATTAGTAGTGCTAGTAGTAGTAGTAGTAGTAGTAGTAGTAGTAATAGTAGTAGTAGTAGTAGTAGTAGTAGTAGTAGTAGTGATGGAGGTAGGTTAATTAGTGGTAGTACCGATAGTGGTATAGTAAAAATAATATAGTGGTAGTAAACGAAGTAAACGTAATAGTAGTGGTTAGTAGTAGTAGTAGTAGTAGTAGTAGTAGTAATAGTAGTAATTAGTAGTAGTAGTAAGTACTAGTAGTAGTAGTAGTAGTAGTAGTAGTAGTAGTAGTAGTAGTAGTAGTAAGCAGTAGTAGTAGTGAGTAGTAGTAGTAGTAGTGAGTAGTAGTAGTAGTAGTAGTAGTAGTAGTAGTGAATAGTAGTAGTAGTGGAGGTAGATAATTATTAGTGTTAGTCTGATAGTGGTATAATAAAATTAATGTAGTGGTAGTAATAGTAGTAGACGTAATAGTAGTGTAGATAGTAGTAGCAGTATAATTAGTAGTAGTAGTAGTAGTAATAGTAGAAGTAGTAAGCATAGCAGGAGTAGGAGTAGTAGAAGTAGGAGTAGTAAAGTATTTAGACGTGTGAGTAATGAGTACATAAATGATAATAATAATAATAATAATAATAATAATAATAATAATAATAATAATAATAATAGTAATAATAATAATAATGTAATAATACTAGTAAAAATAATAATGAGTAAAAATATAAGTCACAGCAGAGAATACCACATATTTTAAAAGCTAAGATATGCAAATGTAAACAATTTATTAGAAATCATTAATAAAAATAATGTTAATGTAACTATGTAGAGTAGTAGTAGTACTAGTAGTAGTAGTAGTAGTAGTAGTAGTAGTAATGGTGGTGGTGGTGGTTGTGATAGTGGTAGTAAGAACGCCGGTATGTTTGATGTGAGGATAGTATGTGACTTATTTATGCAGAGTTAACTGTCAAGAGGTATGAGTCTTTCATTTGGGGGTACTTATCCAGGAAGGCGAGCAATGTCCGTTCATCTATTATTTCATGTCTAACGGTGGAGTTCTTGAGTTTGATGATTATCTTCCCATCTTTAGTGTGGCACTGCTGAAACTTGTCCCTATGCTCACGTCTGATGTTGAGGATGTTTTTGAAGAGGCTGAGTCGTTTCGGCGTGAGGCTTTCGTTTATGTAGAGTTGTGGTTTCATTTTGATGCAGGCTCCTATGAGGTCGTGTTTTAGGGATCGATTCGTGAGCTTCACTATGATAGGTCGTTTGCGTTGTGTGTTCACTGATCCAATTCTGTGGGCTATGTTTATGTCACTGTAACTGATGTTCACTTTTAGATGGTCTTTGAACATAGATGTGATGATGTTGGCGGCGTTTTCTGCTGGATTTTCTTCCGGTAGCACAGGACCACTCACTATAATGGTGTCACGCCGTTCGTACTGGTCGACACTATCGATGTTTGTTTCCAGAATCTGTATTTTTTCATTCAATTGGGAGATATCTTCCTTTAGACTTTCTATCTGGGAGTCTTTTTCTTCAAGTTTATCTTTTAAGCCTTTAATTTCATCCTTGATTTTCATAGAGATCATACGTGTCAGAACCTTAACGAGCACTTTAGACTCCTCCGACAGCGAGTCAGTCAACTGGGTCAGTTGACACTCGTCTATATTTGCCAGATTTTCCATATTTGGGTCACTATTGGCACCTAGCAACTGGGGCTGTGGTGCCTGCCGTTGCAGCTGTTGCCCCCGTTGTTGTTCCTGTTGTTTCGTCTGTTGCTGATGATGTTGCTGTTGTCGCTGTTGTTGTTGTTGCTGCTGTTGGTCCAGGGAATGACGGTTGGAGTTGCCGCGTGTAGAAGGCATCATGACACTTGTTAACTGGTAGTTTCACGAACTGTCTTTGTTTTTCCTTTGTTATGTTTTGCACTTTATGGTATGTTGGAGTGCTTGTGCTTACAATATACTTGTAGTCACTGTCAATGCAAGCACTGTACTCAGTTCAAGTACGTATTATGTCAATAAATACACCCGGTGCAGCCAGTGGACACCTAGGCAAGTATGGTTGGGGTAGTGAAGGAGCGGTCAAGGAGCACGTCCGTTCACTGAGAGAGAGAGAATGAGAATGATGTAGAGATGTAGAGATGGAGGCCAGCAACGAGGGCCCGGAAGTACTGGAAGAGCTTTGCCTCGGTAACGACAGCCTTCAATTCTCGTCATCCACTCTGATGCCGAGTTGGCAGAGCGTCCAGCCGTTTTGAAGGGGAAGGTGAGGGAAGGTGTGGGTGGTACAAATTCTATTGTAAAGGTGTAATAATACTGCAAAGGAAATGATGGCTGAGATGTTGTAACATAAAATATAAGATATTATCTGGATCGGGACTGGAGCCTTTACAGAATTTCAGGGCAAAGAGGAGTTCATCCAACGTAAACTCTGTATTGTAGTCTGAGTTTACGCCTCCCATAGCAAAGTTTGAGACAGGGAGCTCCGCTACCTCCTTATGGGGAAGGAAGGTAAGTTCGTAATATATGGTATTGCTTGAATTGTGAAACTGTTGTGGTATTGCATTTGCGATGTCCGCTTGGTTATCAGAGGTGTTATTGTTTATTGTGAGAGTTGTAATTGGAGTATAGGTTTTCTTATTTAGGATATGAATTGTTTTCAATATCTGTAACAGGCGGTGGCGGTGGTGCTGTTCACGGTTGATGTGAATTGTCTGAATTGAACTGTCTCCTAGTAATACGAATGACTTTCCTTACCTGAGCCCTTGCCTTTTTATAGGCTATGAAATTTGCTTGACTGCTGGTTGAAGTGCCTGTATCGTCTATTGTGCTCACGAAGTGCTTGTCGACAATTCGTTGTCCACCATAAAACTCCATGCTTTGTGTGGATTGTGGAAGTCTTCGGAATACATGCCTCGGAGGCGTGTAATATGAATTATGTTGCGTTGCTGATCATAGAATCAATGTCCTCGCCAGATATATTCACATTGGCAATCCCGCGAAAGGCTGCCCAGTCTGCTCTCTTAAAATTAAACTTGGGAGGCCGGGGGGTGGACAGGATGTCGTGTGCAAAATATAGATATAGATATAGATATAGATGGGCAAGTGGTCACTTACGAGAGTCATCGATGACTTCCCAGGAGAACTCAAGGAGTATATTTGGTGAGAACAAAGACAGCTCTATGGCAGACGCGTTACCAGTCCGACCATCTATCTACATGAGTCGTAATTCCATCGTTCATTTGATTTTGTTACCCTTGGCCAGTGTCCCTCCTAGATAAAAAAAAAAAAATATATATATATATATATATATATATATATATATATATATATATATATATATATATATATATATATATATATATATATATATATATATATGTTATAAACGCGGAAGTGTTGGATGTATGGTAACATGTCGCTTTGTTTAGGTCGATAGACAGTCTAGCGGTTTGGGGTCGTCGGTCAGTGTCCTGCTTCCCCCTTGCCCGGCGAGGGAAGGCGAGTCCGTCAGTCATGGAGGGGTTATACCCCCCTCCATGACTGACGGGAGCGAAACACAAGTGAGACCTGGAGTTACGACTGTCGTGAAAAGGGTGCAAGTCACAAGGGATCCTGTACACCTGTTTTTGAACTCAGTGAAGTTAGTCCAGGTACGGCAGTTTGGTGAAGGGGCTGGAAATTGTGGTCGTAATAGTATATCTGTGTGTCTTCTGTGGTCAGTGTATATGGATATTTTGTATTTGATTTGTATTTCGTTTTCTATCCTTTGTAGAATGTTGAGTTGGGTATCACTGAGTTCTTGTAATGGTATAGGTGGATATTGTAAGATTGGTAATATTAATGCATTTACTAAATTATTATTATTTTTTTTTTTTTTCTGGTAGTCCTCTCAAACGGATTATTTTAGTTAGGGCTGTGATGACTTTTGTCTTCCAGTGTTTATGTGTAAGGGAATTGTTTTCCTAATAGAAAGATGTAAGGGGTCTTTATTTGCCACATTTTAATAATTGTTGACTTTCTATTTCTCACAGTGATGATATTAATCTTTTTTTTTTTTTTTTATGGTCTCCTGTATGTAACCTGTGTGATGCCTGCAAATTAAATGTTAATCCTTTTCTGAGGTGGAGGCATATCGTTGGTGTAAATTGTGAAAAGTGTGGGTGATAATACATTTCCTTGAGGTACTCCAGCAGCTCTGTCGTCGAGACAGTCACATAGTAGTTTTTCATTGGTTGCCGAAAGGTTAAGTTGAAGTATTTTGAGTTTGAATCCGATGTGCCATACTTTGTTTTCCCATGCCCCTTAAAACTGCTTGACAATGTCCTTTATAATTTTTTTCTGGGCTATCTGTTCTATAATTAAAGCGGGGACTTGGTGAGTTCCTCTTCTGGTTCTAAAACGAAATTGGTTGTCATTATTTTTTGGATTCCAGATATTGTTTGAGTCTGGTGTTGAATATTGTACCTGGTACTTCTAATAGTGAGATGGGTGTGTAATTTATTAATATGTGTGAGTCTTTTCCTGGTACAAGTCTTATAATAGATGATTTTCAGGCGTCTGGGAAATACCCTATTAATAGCGCTGCACTGTAAATCTGTGTGAGTGCCTGTATCACTATTTCTGATAAGTTTAAGAGTATTGCTTTATTTACTGTACTATTACCAGGTACAGTGTTTTAATGTGTTTTATGATGATGTGTCATCTGTAGTTATTGCTTTATGTAATAGATTGTTATTTAGGCGAATGTGGTCTGAGTTGTTATACGGTATAATCTTGTGTAATCTGTTGTTCGTGAATGCATATACGTTTGTCATGTTGATCCTCTTTTTTGCCTCACTCTCTGGTTCCGAGCTGTCATCCCTGAAAACCTCTTCCCATATTTTCTTGTGCTATACTTCTTTCTTTTCCGGTGTGAAGAGCTTTACGTTATCATCATCGAGAATATAGTGAGGGTCTAGCTTATTTTTATTTTCCTCCAGTGTGTTGGTCATGGAAAGTGTCCACTTTTTTTCTTTAATATGTTTCTCCAGTTTATATTAGATTTTATGATGTCTATCTTATGATAGGATGTCCATGTACATATTATAAGTTCATTGTCTTTATGCCATTATTATCATTATTATTATATATATATATATATATATATATATATATATATATATATATATATATATATATATATATATATATATATATATATATATATATATATATATATATATATGTAATTTGTATGCACAATGCCTTTCGTTCCCCTTTTGTTTTTTTATCACTCCATAAGTGGTGTCACGCGCGCCCCCTCACTCCGTCAGCGGCTGGCCTCTGGGCCGTTTACTTTACTCTGTACTTGGCAGTTTGTTATTGTATTGGGAGATATTTTACGGAGTGTTTGCTGTTATCCCTGGATTTGGACATTAACAGTGCTAGCTCAATCCCCTAGCACATATTTGATGGCAGCGGTGCTCCCACAGTGCCTCCTGTAACTATTTTTTTTATTTATTTATTTTTATTTATTTATTTTTATTTATGTTTTTATATTTTTTATTATTTATTTATTTATTCATTTATTTGTTTATTTATTTATTTATTTGTTTATTTTTTTATTTTTTTATTTATTTATTTATTTTTTTGGATGTCCTTCTCCAAGCTGACTCCCTTTATTGACTGCCTAAGCTGCACGCCACGTGCTCCGCCTCGTGCTTTTATCACGTCTGTTCCCGTTTTGGCCGAGTATCCCTAGTGTGCCACCTGCTACCAAGCTCCCTTCTGTGCCTGTACTGAAAGATTTTGGGATTTCTAGGCTGTCGTCACCACTCCTAGCCCCCGGCAAACCAACATGTGCCTTCACGTACGCATCACTGCTCTCCGATGCCGCCTAGATCCGCTTCGGTTTTCCTGTCCACACTCTGCTACCGTATTTGCTGAGTGCCTTAAAGGTTTTGCGGCTTGTTCTACGATTTGGATCTTCCTATACGTTTCGCGGAGTCTGCATTTTCTTCCATCTATACATTTCTTTTTTCCCTAGGCATATATATTTTTGTCTGTGCATTTTTATTTATTTTGGACTGTTTTGCAGTAACCGTGTGTCTCTTTTGACGGTCTGGTGTGTTTGCTGTGTGTGTGTGTTCTGGTGTTTCCTGAGCCTGTGTTTTTGTCAACCCCTGGGCTCCCACAGCTCCCTATGGCAAGTCATTACCTTATGCCTGCCCCTACCTGTGCCTCTCCTTGCTGAAGCTGCAGCAACCCCAAGCCTACACCTAATGCAGTTGGGTTGTGTTATAACATTTGTTTATTTATTGGGGCCGAGTTAGCCTACCTCACTTAGGTTTGTGCTCACTCCTGGTACTGTTATTTTACCATTTTGTTTTTTTGTACTTGTGTACTGATTTTTTGGATGTGTATGCCTTTGCAAGTACAAGTTCATTTTGTATAGCAAACCATTATTTACTTAATTTTTGTCATATTTTGCCGGCAGTTTATATATATATATATTTTTTTTTTTTTTTTGTCACTTGTTTTACATTTTACTATTAGTCATATTATTGTTCCACTTATTACGTTATTGCTGATATATTATTTAATTTATATTTTGTGTCTGTGTTTACTTTTGGTATATTTCTCTCGTGTATTTTTTGGGGCCTTTCTTGTGTATTTTTTTGCTATTTATTTTTATTTTTATTTCATTTATTTATTTATTTTTGGTAAATGCTTTTAAGAAATGGCAATTGTCTAATCCCAAGAAATGGCAATTGTCTAACCCCATCCTTGCTTCTACTCTACCTACTGCTACTGCTTCTGCTTCTGCTGCTACCACTATGGCTCCTCCTTCTGCCCCCACTATTAAACTCCTACACCAGGATCCTACCATTAAAAAATTTTGGGGGTGAGAACCCCAGCCATTCTGTAGTGTCGTTTTTACAACATTGTGAGGACCTGATGGCAAACAGTAACATCACCTCGGTCACAAGGTGGCAGTTGATTCCAGGATCACTTGCCTTTACCATGATGTCTACTCACTGCTTTAAGGTTTGTATGCTTTAAGATGACTATACTGAGTTTCGTAGTAATTTCTTGCGTGCCTTTGGAGCTTCAAGGACTCACTATTCCTTTCTTTGGGTTTTTCGTTATGTTGAGTCGCCTAGTACGCAGCTCGGAAATGTAGGTCACATGGTCGATCAAGTTCATGCTACTGAGTACGCACATGATGCTACTGCATTTTTGAAGTCTGGTAACTGGATACAAAATGGTTAGATGAATCGAGATAAACTACAAGTCTTCTTAAAGCTCACAAGTTATGTTAATTATCTTACTCCTCGGGAAAGACGTGTTGCTTCACCATTGAGATTAAACCCACTGACTCTCTTTTTTATTTTGCCATGAAAATCAGTAATAAACTGCAGGAATTGCCTCATGCCCATAGCTTGTCACCTGTTTTAAGTGACCCGTCTCGTGTACCTTTACAACCTCAGATGTCTGCCGTATTTGTCTGATCGTATTTCCTTCGTCTCGGCGTTCAGCTTTTTCATGCACCTATTGTCGCAAAAAATGGTCACATACTCATATTGCTTCCTTCTTAAGAAAAAAACTCAAGTCTGCTCGCTCATTGCCTCCATCTGAGCATGACAACTTTTAGGAATGTGTCTTTAAAGCAGTTCAGGCCACTCTCGTCCTAAACCTTCCTCACCTGGTCGTCGTGTCCATTTTCATTTCTCTGCTCCTAAACGATACATGCGCTCACCATCTCCGGCCACGAGATCTCGTATGCCTCTTGAGCGTCCTGTCCGCTTTCACTCCTCTATTCAGACATGGTATACTCACTCACCATCTCCGGCCTCGAGACCTCGGATGTCTCCTGAGCGTCCATCTAAATTCTGTCTTGTTCATGGTCCAAGTAAGCACATGACAGGGGAATGTTTCAAAATTCTAGAATGGCAGCAAGAGCAAGTTATAACGGCCTCTCTGTTAGATTTTCAGAGCCGTCAACCTCGATGCGGAGGAGATTAGTGCCGTCTTGTCTGGAGCACTCTCTTACTCTTCCCAATGTCATTGCTGCCTTTCAAGGTAAGCAAGTTTACCAGTGCTTTTCTTGTGACACTCCTCTTTCCTTGGAAGTTGACACTGGTGCTTCTTGTAATCCCTTGAGTGTCTAGGATTATTTTACATTTAAAGACTTATTTAACCATCCCTTACAGCCTACTGACAATAATCTTTTCAGTGTACAAGGTTCTTCCTTACATGTCCTTGGTACAGTTGTTCACCCCTTTTCTCTTGCCAAAAAGTCACCACCATTTAAAGCAAAACTTTTTGTAACTTCTGATTTTGTTCTTAATAGCGATGGTCTATTAGGACTTGACTCGTTTGTGACTCATGGTATTGATGTTTTTCCTCAACATCATGTTATTTCATATCAGGATATTGTTACCTCTACAATGGACATTCCGGCACCACTTTTAGCCTCTAAACCTGCTCACACTTTAAAGCATTTACACACCACAGATCACGGTTTGTCATTGCCTGATTTCACAGAGTCTCTGCTGTGGATTTCTGTTCTGCTGTTGTAACTGGAGATCAGCGAGTGTGCCCCATGAGTGTTGTTCGCTTTTCCATTCACCAAAGGTCTTCTCAAAACTGGTCTTTTCAGACCAGATAAATATAACATTTTTCATGAGCAAATGAGTGAGAGGCTGAGCGATAAGGCTGATTTTTTTATGAACTGGCGATAAAATCCAGCAAGACCGATGAATTGCCTGATCTGATCGATATTAGTAGGAACAGGGAAATTTTTCACAGCATTTACCTTGTCATTTAAAGTGTGAATACCATCTCTGTGGCCAAGGAATTTGACTTGCTTTTTGAGAAACGAGCATTTGCTGAGTTTGATCTTTAAGACGGTAGCTTGAAAGCATGACAGAACGAGAGACAGTTTGTGTAAATGGTCTTGTAGGGTCTTTGATGCAATAATAACGTCATCAAGGAAGCAGAACACTTCTGCCGATGAGACTTGAGAGAACATAATTCATCAATCTTTGAAACGTTAAAGGCAAGTTATGTAAACCTTGAGCCATGCGTTTGAACATGAATCGGCCAGAGGATGTAGTGAAAAGTGTATGGCCGCGAACTTTCCTCGAGTTCAACTTGAAAGAATCCTGAGTGTAAATCTACGGTGGAAAATACCGCATTTGAATCACCAAGAGATTGAACCTTGTCATTGGATAACGGTCAGGAATGGCAGATGCGTTTAGTTTCCTGAACTCGACAACGACACTCCAATTGCCTTGTTTCTTAGGTGAACAGGCAGGTTCCACAACATCCTGAAGCAACATATCTTGAATAGCGTCATCGAGCAAAACCCTACGGCTGTGTGACACCCTGTAGCTGGGGGTGTAAGATGGTTTGGACCCTGGCGTCAAATGGATAGAGTGTGCGATGACGTCTGTGTGGCCCAGATATTCACCAGAGAGCGAGAAAACATTCCTGAAAGAATATAGGGAGAGCGAGTAATTCTTGTTGAGATTCTGGAAAATCAAGTACAGATAAAGATAAAGATAAAGAAATGTTATTCGTCAAATTGTGATACATTAAATTTTGTATACAAAATGAAATTCATCTCGGCTTAAGAGCTCCCTAGTAGTTATTTGTACATTAAAAATAAATATAATCAATGAAGCAATAAAAAAAAAAAACATTTAAAAACATTACTTGGGGTATTTATATGAAATGTTAATATCCTATCTTATACGTGCGGTAATAAGTTATTTCTGCCTTTATCACAAACTATCACATACAGTTTTTGACTACTTACACCTAAGAGTTATAGTGATGATAGGTGGTTGAAGAGAAGAATGCTTTTAGGTACAAATTACTTTCTGTACCTGTCAGTACGCTGCATGGGCAGGGCTACCAGATCTTAGATATGTAAAACAATTTTGTAGCGGATGAGTTATATCTTTCATAATCCTGTCTACTTCTTTCATTGTACTTCTCTGATAAAGCTTGTCTAGTGATATGGGCTCTGCACCTAGTTTTCCTGCCTTTTTAACGATCCTTCCCAGGTTGTTTTTGTCTTTACAGGTAAGCTTTCCATACCAGGCAGTGATTGAAAAGTTTAAAACAGATTCAATTGTTGATTTATAAAATAGGCTAATTAATTATCACTTTATCTACACGTAGGTTACTCAAGATACGTACAAAGTATAATCTTTGGTTGCATTTCCTTGACACCATATCTGTATTAACACTGCCCTTTAACTGGTCATCGATCATAAAACCCAAATACTTGCCCGTATGTTCTGCAGAGATTTCTGCACATCTTCCTGCCTAATTATATTATAATTCTTTCATCACTATTAGATTGGATTTCTGTCATTATCTCATTATGCGCATCACTGAAATCATGTCTATCAAATCTTGCAAAGAACGCGTTCATCTCATTTACATATATGTTGATGTTTTCTGGTTCAGGCACACTGTTTCTTCTTGTGCCCGCATAAGGTTTTCAATCCCTTCCAAGAGTCTTTTACTCTGTTTGTCTTAAACAAGCCCTGAACTTTTCCTTTGTATATTATTTTAGATTCTGTTATTCTTTTTTTATTTATGATTCTTTGCACTATTCTTCTTTCAACATCACTTCCATTTTGCACGAATCTGTGTTTTTCATTTAGCATAGATTTTAGTTCTTTGTTGATCCATGGTTTGTTGTTTGGATATATTTTAATTTTCTTGTTAGGTGCGATCATATCAAAACAAAAGTGAAAATACGCATTAAAAATATCTAAGTTAGTGTTGATATCGGTCATGTTTTCTATCAGGACAGACCAGTCTGTACAGTCAAAACACGCTTTAAGTTGTTGCCTGTTATTTTCATCCCATTTTCTAATAACAGTTTCTTTAGGTTTAACTCTTTTCAATAATTGTTTATATGTAGGCGCACAATATAGCATGTTATGGTCTCCATTTCCGATGTTTGGTCTTTTAAAAACTTTATATCCATCTTTAATATTACAGTACATCTTATCTAGTGTCACATTACATCTTGTAGTACAATTTACTGCTTGTTCATAAGTTGGGACTTTTTCTTGAAAGATATATGATCATCAGTGATAGGCGGAAGAGAAGACACGTTAGGGTTATCAGACGCAGATACATTATTGGTAGATCATCCAAGATAAAATAATTTTCCCAGATTTTATTTTATTTTTTTTTATTTTTGTATAGGAGGGACACCGTCCAAGGGCAACAAAAATCTAATACATAAAGAATAAGCCCACTCAGATGGTGATCCCGAATAGGGTCCAGAACAGTAGTAAAAAATTGAAGGATAAATATCATGAAACCTCCCTCCTGAAGGAGTTCAAGTCATAGGAAGGTGGAAATACAGAAGCAGGCAGGGAGTTCTAAAGTCTACCAGAGAAAGGTATGAATAATTGAGAATACTGGTTACCTCTGGCATTAGAAAGGTGGACAGAATAGGAGTAAGAGAAAAAGAATGTCTTGTGCAACAAGGCCGAGGGAGAAGGGGAGGCATGCAGTTAGCAAGATCAGAAAAGCAGTCACCATGAAAATAGCGGTAGACGATAGCTAAAGATACAATATTGCAGCGACGAGAAAGAGGCTGAAAACAGTCAGTTAGAGGAGAGGAGTTAATGAGAGGAAAAGCTTTTAATTCTACCCTGTGCAGAAGAGCGGTATGAGGAAAATCACCCCCCCCCCGCCCCCAGACATGTGAAGCATACTCCATGCATAACGGATAAGGCTGTTGTACAGAGTTAGCAGCTGGGGGCATGGAAAAAACTGACGGAGACGTCTCAGAACACCTAGCTTCAAAGAAGCTGTTTTAGCTAGAGATGAGATGTGAAGTTTCTAGTTTACATTATAAGAAGAGGATAGACCGAGGATGTTCAGTGTGGAAGAGGGGGACAGTTGTGTCACTGAAGAAGAGGAGATAGATGTCTGGAAGGTTGTGTCAAGTGATACATGGAGGTAATACATGGAGGAAATGAGTTTTGAGGCATTGAACAATACCAAGTTTGCTCTGTCCGAATCGAAAATTTTAGATCAGAAGTCAGGCTTTCTGTGGATTCCCTGCGTGAAGTGTTTACACCCTGAAGTATATATATATATATATATATATATATATATATATATATATATATATATATATATATATATATATATATATATATATATATATATATATATATATATATATATATATATATATATATATATATACCATAACACCACTGTTATCACATTTATCTCTAAGGCTGAACTCTTCGCTCAAACCTTTGTTAAAACTCTACCTTGGATGATGTTCCTAATCCGTTCTAATCCCTCAAGCTACCATCCTATTGCTTTAATTTCCTACCTATCTAAACTTTTTCAGTCTATCCTCAACAGGAAGATTCTTAAACATCTATCACTTCAAAAACTTCTATCTGATCGCCAGTATGGATTCCGTCAAGGCCGCTCTACTGGTGATCTTCTAGTTTTCCCTACCGAGTCTTGGTCATCCTCTTTTAGATATTTTGGTGAAACTTTTGCTATTTCATTAAACATGTCGAAAGCTTTCGATAGAGTCTGGCACAAAGCCTTGATTTCCTGACTACCCTCCAACGGTTTCTATCCTTCTCTCTGGAACTTATATATATATATATATATATATATATATATATATATATATATATATATATATATATATATATATATATATATATATATATATATATATATATATATATATATATATATATATATATATATATATATATATATATATATATATATATATATACACACTGGGGTAAAAACAAAAAATCTTTTATTGCATTATGAATTTATTGATTGTATTTGACATAAGATTCAAACATTGTGGAAACCTTACACTAATTACAATGTAAAGGAAATGCTGTGAGGCAACATAAACTTGATCACATTTTACTGTAGGATGCAATGTGATTTTGCTTCCTTAAGAATGATGTCCACTACATAAGAAACCAAGAACAGTTTTTTAGCTATGAATGTTAGCTTGAATGATTAGGCATGACTTACTTGATTTCTTGTTATGTACTTAAAAGTTAGCTGAGTTCTTTAAGAAAAACTTTAATGTTAACTATTTTACGTCATTTAACTAGTACAACTATGTCTGCATTATTTTTTTTTTATTTATTTATTTATTTATTTATTTATTTATTTATTTATTTATTTATTTATTTATTTATTTTTTATCATTACAAAACATGCATCTCTGTTGTTACTTCTTGTAGTTCCATGCCCGGCCATATTTAATTGTTATTTTATACATTATTGTAAATAAGGATTGACTTAGTTAGTATTCTGCATGAAATACTAATACGAAACATTTATACATACTCTTCGTCAACTACATTTGGTGTAAAAAATTAAAGAGCAGGTATGTTCAAGAAGAACCTAAATATCAAACGATGGTCTGATCAGGGGACAACGATTTGATGCCATTTTTTATATAAAAAGAAAAAAAAAAACACACAATATGCTCATAAACTTAACAGCCAGCACAACACAATGCAGACTGCAGCTGCAACACCTGTACAGAGGAACCAACCTCTCAAATGTTTCCTCAAATGTTCCCTCAAATGTTGACTCTAAGCCTAAGTGTCTTGATACAACCCTCAACTTTTCTTCAATAACTTCTACAACATTCGCGGCCTTAGATAGAATTATCAATCTATGGAACATCACCGTTCTCTAATAAGCATCTTCTTTTCCTTACTGAAACACAACTGTTTCAGGTAACTGACAGTAGCCCCTTCTTTGACCCTTACTACTGGATGTTGGATCTACGTGCCCAATGACTTAACTTCCACCCGTGCCCTCGCTCTTGAATCTTTCAAATTTTCTACCATCTGTCTACGACTGCAAAGTCACTCTCAAACTAAATCTATTCTAGCTGTATTTCTCTAACTTAATTCTTCTGACTTAAACAAATGTATTTTCCTTTCAAAGTGGAGCACATTTTTTTTTCTCCTGGAAACTTCATTGTTCACAACCAGCTTTGTTTTTTTCTTTCTCTTTACTGAAAATGAAAATCCTAATGAACTAGCCTTTAACTTTGCTATCCTACACGACCTAGAACAATTATTGCAACACCCTACTCATATTCATGACCGTCTCTGGGATACGCCCAGCATTCTCGACCTTCCCTGAATCTCTAATCCATCTGCTTATGCTGTCACTTTTTCCATTGGGATTCTCCGATCACAACCTCATATTTGTATCTTGTTCTCCTAAGTCTATCAATAGTGGTATTTTTAAGAGTTCGGTTGTCACCCATTCTCTTCCTGTTATTCATCAATTATCTTCTAAGGAAACATCTTAATCTGTCACTCCTACGCTGATGATACAACCCTACAATTTTTCATGTCTTTTCATAGATGTCCAACACTTCAGCAGTTAAATATCTGACACAGGGAAGTCACAGAATGCCTGACTTGTGATAACTCTAAAATTTGGTTGGGGATAGCAAACTTCAATGTGTGTGTGTGTGTGTGTTTGTTGGTAGAAAGATTATATTCTTTGTTTAGTGCTGTGTCGTGTTTTTGGTGATCTCACATCTCTCCTGATGTAGCTACTATATAGGAGGTGAGAAGAGTTTCTCTGGGGTATCTGAGATGAACTGAACACTGAAAAGACATAGTAACATTCTGATGGCAATGGGAGGGCCCGTCATTTAAAAGCGGTAATGTCCTCAAGGTATTGTGTCTATTCTACTTTTTTTTTTTTTTCTAGCACGTGTGTACTGGATCCTTTTCACCAGTAGGAGTGAGTTTTGGGTTTATAATTTTCTCTACGTAGCAAGGCGAGAGTGGCGACCTTGAGGCTTTCATTGTTTACTCTGTAGCTGTTTGCCCCGCATTAGGCAATAGGATATAGCCTAGGGAAGCTGACCCCGAGACGGGAGACAGCTGATGGTGGTGTCCGTAGTGATCCACGGAGGGGGGCGGTGGTGTATTATAATATATACATATATATATATATATATATATATATATATATATATATATATATATATATATATATATATATATATATATATATATATATATATATATATATATATATATATATATATATATATATATATATATATATATATATTGTACGACCCAACACCGTCACTGCGGACACCACCAACAGCTGCCTCCAGTCTTATTATTATTTTTTTTATGTTATTTATTCATTCACACACACACACACACACACACACACACACACACACACACACATATATATATATATATATATATATATATATATATATATATATATATATATATATATATATATATATATATATATATATATATATATATATATATATATATATATATATATTTTTTTTTTTTTTTTTTTTTTTTTTTTTTGTAAGCTTCCTTCGAAAAAAAAATAATAATTTCGTGTTACTTTTCAAGTCCGTGAGTAAATTTGCACTGTTTCAGAGATGCTTGGCAGTAATCTCTAACATCAAGGCCAATGCACCCATCAAAATTCCTGAAAATCAGTATTAGTAATTAGTAAATTTTTACCTTTTCATTAGAATATCATACATGAATGTGTTAGTAATTTAACATAGCTTGCAGCTAAATGGTTGATATGCCTACAAAAATGTTTCTCATAAAGATTTTCTATAAAGCGGGAAATTAATAAAGTATTATGTCTCTTTTGCAATTTTTCAGTATTTGTGGGACTTTTCTGCTCTCCTATAATGCCTCGACTTTGATCTTAATGAGGATTATATCATTATTGGAAATGTGTTAAAATAAAATCAAAGTTGTTATAACTTTGAGATGTAAATTCCTTATAAAGGCAGTGATGTTATATTTTATATCAAGTTAAACAGTAATTTTCTTTATTTAGAAACTACGAATATTGTGTAGTCAAAAACAAAATGATGAAAGAGAAGCCGTCCATCTTGAGTAAGTAGAAAATCAAACAACAGTATGTACAACAACAAAGTTCCTTTCTCTTTGCAACAAATGAAATAAAACATTCCTTTGATTACAGGTATAATTGAACAATATTCGGTTAACACTCACGTCTTATCTTAATCTTTTTTTTTTTTTTGTTAGGTATGAATCACAATATGGGGTCCCCTTTTGCGATGATCACGGATTGTAATGGAAACAGAAAAAAAAATAAAAAAATAAAAAAATAAGGAGAATTCGACCCCTTTTCTGATTAATGGGTATTTAAGAGTGAACGGTGGAATATTTCAGGAAGCACTATACTTTCTATGACTTTCAGGTCAGGTTGACCTGAAAATGGAAAACACATAATTCACAATATGCTTCTCTTTAAAGGATAGTTATGAGCATTTTCCTTGAATTCAAACAAAATATTTTATCAGTCAATAACCTAACAATTCCAATGTTGTTATTCTCATATTATATATATATATATATATATATATATATATATATATATATATATATATATATATATATATATATATATATATATATATATATATATATAGGAGAGGCACCGGCCAAAGGAAACACAACCATTAAAAATAAATAAATAAATATAAAAGGCTCACAAAGGTGCCGATCATCGAACATAATCGAAAGCGGTAGTCAAAAGTTACAGGATAAGTGTCTTTAAACCTTTCTCTTGAAAGAGTTCAAGTAATAGGTGGGTGGAAATACAGAAGCAGGCAGGGTGTTCCACAGAAAAGGATGAATGATTGGACCCTGTCCAAAAGAGTAGTATACATGAGAAGCATACTCTATACATGACGGATGAGGCCCCTGTACAGAGTTAGGAGCTGGAGGAGTGAGAAAAACTGGCGGAGAAAACACAGAACACCTAACTACATAGAAGCTACTTTAGCTGGAAATGAGATGTGAAGTTTCCAGTTTAGATTGCGAGTAAAGGACAGAACGAGGGTGTTCAGTGTATAAGAGGAGGACAGTTGAGTGTCATTGAAGGATAGGGTATAGTTGTCTGGAAGGTTGTGTCAATTTGATAGATAGAGGAATTGAGTTTTTGAGGCATTGAACAATAAATACAAAGTTTACTCTGCCCCACCCACAAATTTTAGAGAGATCAGAATTCAGACATTTTGTTGCTTCCCCGCATGAACTGTTCACTTCCTCAAGGGTTGCACGTCGACGAAAAGACTTGGAAAAGTGCAGATTGGTATCATCAGCGTAGGAGTGGATAGGAAAAGAAGTTTGCTTTAGATCACTGATGAATAATAGGAAGAGGATGGGTGACAGTACAGAACCCTGAGGAATACAACTGTTAATAGATTTAGAAGAACAGTAACTACCTCCCACAGTAGCAATCAGAAAGGAAACTTGAGATGAAGTTACAGAGAAAAGGATAGACGCCGTAATTGGTAAGTTTGGAAATCAAAGCTTCCTGCCAGACGCTATCAAAAGCTTTTGATATGTTTAAGGTAACAGCAAAAGTTTCACCAAAATCTCAATAAGGAAAGCCAGAAGATAGCCGGTACAACGGCCTTGATGGAACCCATACTGGGGATCAGATGGAAAGTTGTGAAGTGATAGATGTTTAAGAATCATCCTGTTTAGGAGAGATCTTTTTTTTAATAATCATATAGGCAGGAAATTAAAGCACTAGGACGGTAGTTTAAAGGATTAGAACGGCCACTCTCAGTAAGAAGGAAAGGTAGATGTTGATAGAGTTTGACTACACAAGGTGCAAGCACGGTGGCACAGTTACGGGAAACAATAGGAGGGCCCCCCATCAGGTACATAAGCTTTCCGCGAGTTAAGGCCAGAGAGCGAATATAAAGCATCATTGTGAATTATTTTACTTAGTAGCATGAAGTAGTCAGAGGATGGAGAAGACGGAGAAACAAGCCCAGATTCATCCAAGGTAGAGTTTCTAACAAAGGTTTGAGCGAAGAGTTCAGCTTTAGAAATAGATACGATCGCAGTGATGCCATCAGGTTGAGATAAGAGAGGGAAAGATGAAGAAGTAATGTTACTGGAGATGTTTTTTTGATAGGTGCCAGATGTCACGAGGGGAGTTAGATCTTGAAAAATGTTGATACTTTCTATTAATGAAGGAGATTTTGGCAAGTTGGAGAACAGACTTGCCATGATTCCGAGCAAAAATATGAGATTTAAGTGATGGAAGGCTCAAGTACTTTTTATGGGCCACCTATCTATCATGAATAGCACGAAAATAGGCTGTATCAGACCAAACTTTGGAAGGTTTAAATCGAAAGAAAGAGTGAAGAATGTACGCCTCCAAGCCAAACACAACCTTTGTTATATGTTCATCTACAGAGATGGGTCTCTGACACGGAAGCGGTAGTCAATCTAAGGAAAATCAACATAATAACCTTATAATGTCTACCCAATTAGCAGAGACAAAACGCCAGAGGCACCTCCACTTTGGAAAATCCTGAGGAGGGATTGGAGCGATAGGACAAGATACAGATATGAGATGGAAAATCCTGAGGAGGGATTGGAGCGATAGGACAAGATACAGATATGAGATTGTATTTCGGAGAAACCCAATGGGAAAGAGAGGTTGAAAACACAAGCATACGAATTAGAGGTTAAAGAAAGGTCGAGAATGTTTGGCGCACCTATAAGATGGTCAGGAATACGAATAAGGTGTTACACCAGTTCCTCTAGGTCATGAAGGATAACAAAGTTAAACGCTAGTTCATCTGGATGGTCAGTGAAGGGAGAGGAAAGCCAAAGCTGGTGGTGAACCAAGAATGAAGATTTCCGCAAAAGGGAATAGAGTCAGAATGTGCTTCACTTTGGAAGTTAAGTAGTCAAAGAATTTCTTATAGTCAGAGGAGTTAGGTGAGAGGTATGCAATACAGATAAATTTTGTTTGAGAGTGATTCTGTAGTCGTAGCCAGATGGTGGAAAACTTGGAAGATTCAAGAGCGTGGGCAAGAGAGCAGGTTAGGTCTTTGTACACATAGACGCAACATCCAGCTTTGAACTAAAAATGAGGATAGAGAAAGTAAGAAGGAACAGAAAAGGGGCTACTGTAAGTTGTCTGAGACACCTGTAATTCAGTGAGGAAAAGCTGAGGTTTAGTAGAGGAGAGGTGGTGTTCTACAGATTGAAAATTAGATCTAAGTCCGTGAATGTTGCAGAAGTTAATGAAGAAAAAGTTGAGGGGGTGTCAAGACACAGGATCGATACCAGAAGAGCAGTCCTACGTTGGGGCATTTGTGGTCCCCTCCTCATATGGGGACTCTGAGACTAGTGTAGGAGTCGTCATATTACTTTACAATTTTTAGTGAAGAGCGTGTATGTAATTAGGTGCATGTAGTTTTGTGTGAAGGAAGAGAGCTGTTTTTAAAGGGCAGGCTGTGACTGTTCATAGTGCTCTGAAAGAGGACAGTTTCATCATTATTGAGGCACATTTCATTTTTGCAAAGTAGACATAGCGTAGCAGTTCTGGCATAGTAGCGATGAGTATATCTACTACAGAAGGAGGCGGTAGACAGGTATCAAGGTATCAAGCACTGGATCAGGGGTTGTGAACTTATCAATAACATAGCAGTAACCTCACTGAACGTTTTCCTTTCGTCTCGCAACATAAGGATAAGTCACAGCCTGCTTTCTCACATAACTCTATATGCACCTAATACACGCACACCCTAAACTCAAAATAAAAAATTCAATATGGCGATTCTTACACCAGCCCCGGAGTCCCTGTATAAGGAGGGAACCACAAATGTTCCTAGGTGGGACTGCTCTTCTAGTATCGACACTAAGTATCTTGACACCTCTCCTCAACT
>NC_087185.1:12494163-12531663 GCF_035594125.1 Scylla paramamosain
ATTGATCTGGTATTAGAAGTGATTCCAGGTGTGTTGTGTCAAGGTAAGGGCAGAGTGAGAGGGTATATGTAATTCTGGCGATTTCGGATAGGTCGGGTAGGCACTCGAAGCCTTTAAAAATCCAGACCTTTAAAACTTTCCGGGATCAGTGTAACGTCCACTTTCTTGGAAAGATAACCGAGATCGTACGATCGTAAGTAAGCGATCGTGACAGAATATGGGGGCCTGTCCGGGATCCTGAACATTTGTGGAGTGTAACGAGTTTTACATGGTGATTGTCATTGGGAGAAGTTTACCAGTGTGAAATATTTCTTTAAAACTGTGCATGTATTTCTTGTGTATATTATTTTTGTGGTGACGGTATTGGTGTGTGAAGGTGTATTCTGTTGGGATATTTTTGAATACTCAGTGGTGTAATATTTGGAGGAATATTTTGTGGAGTGTAGTGATTGTAACCATGGCTTCTAAACGTGTTGAGATGTTCCTTCTGTCGAGGAGTGTGCATGATTTGTACACACTAACCAGGGAGGAATTATGTTCAGTGGCTGAGAGGTTTCAAGTGGAGTTGAAATCCAAGAAAAAGGCGGAGATGCAGGCGGAGTTGAAAAATGCTCTTGTGGAGAGGAGCTGGTTTGAAAATGATGGTGGTGAAAGTGAGGATAATGATGGGGAGAGTGTCAAGGAAGGTGCTGGGGTCAGTGAGATAAACCTGGGTGCTCTTGGTGGAACAGATGGCCTTTCTAGTAATGAAAAATTTGAGTTAATGAAACTTCAGATGCAATTGCAGAAGCAGAAAGAAGTGGAGTTGTAGAAAGAGCAATTGCAAATAAACAGGGAGCAGATACAGATGCAAAAGGGGATTGCGATAGAAAAGATTAGAGCTGAAAGTAGAAATAAAGTAAATGAGGCCAGGGTAGGAAACGGTGCTCAAGGCAAAGGGGATTTAGAGAGAAAGGTCATCAGTATGCCTAACCTTGTGGAAGGGGAGGAAGAAAACTTCTTCGTTCAATTTGAAAAAAAACTGCAAAGTTGAGGGGATGGGATGAAAATGATTGGGCATTACTAGTCCAGTCTAAATTTGAGGGAACGGCCCGAGAGGTATATGTGAATTTGAGTGAGCAAGAAGCGAGTGATTATGAAGTGGTAAAGGAAGCGGTGTTGGGATCAACCCTGCTATTTCCGAGTGTGTACCGGGAAAAGTTCCGCAGGACCACAAAACGCCCAGGTGATACTTATCTCGGGATGGCTTGAGAAGTTGGTCTTAAACTGGACCGGTGGCTGAAGGCCGAGGAAACCACTGCAGCTGAGGAGATAAAAGCAGTTACGCGGATGGAACAATTTATGAGCCAATTGCCCCTCAGTTTAAAATATGAGCTCGTATCACACAACGTGAAAGATGTGATGGAAGCCGGACGCAGAGCTGACAAGTACTGTGCGATTCATGGGTTGAACGGAGATGAACACCATGGAGGGAGAAAGTAATTCTCTAACAAAAGTGATGGTCATCAGAGATATAAGAATGACCGCCAGATGAGCTCGACATCATTCCACAGATCAAACCAGCCCCACCCTAACAACTATAGTTTTCCCCACACTTACACCATGCCCCCGCCAGCCGACCACAACGTGAGGTCTACGCCCTACAGGAGTAGGCCCGGGAGCACTACCTATTACCAGAAGGGTAGTGGAGATGAAGGTGCAGTTAAGTGCCTTGGATGTGGAAGTAGTGGGCATAAGAAGTACCAGTGTCTAAGGAACGGCCGAAACCAGTGGGAGCAGTTGCCACCCAAAGAGACCTGATAAAATATGTGAAGAATATGAATGTAGAGATACAAGAGGAGCCGCAGAAGGATGAGGGCTTTGAGCACTTCACCAGTAAGGGCACAATAAAAGTGGAGGGAAGTCCAGAGAAGGTGATCAGAATCCCTCGGGATACGGGAGCTAACCAGAGTCTGATCTTAAGTAGTGTACTCCCATGGAATGAGGAGACCAGCACTGGCAGAGAGGTCTCATGCAAAGGTGCAGGTGGCAAGTTCAGTATTCATTCCCCTGCACAAAGTTTGGCTGGACTGAGGATCCGTCACTGGAGAGGTGACAGTGGGAGTGAAGGAGACACTGCCCGTAGATGGAGTGGATATGCTGGTTGGGAATGACCTGGCTGGAGGTCGAGTTATCCCTAAACTTCAGATGGTAGACAACCCTCTGATAGGGGTGACAGAAACCACCACTCCGGCAGCAATCCCTCACTCAACAGATGGGGAGGCAGAGGTGCCTGAATTGTTCCCAGTCTGCGCAGTGACCCGAGAGGGAACACATGGACCCCGAGGGAGCAACGCAGGAGGATGAAGGCCTGGGCGTTCTGTTCGAGGAACCTGATGGAAAAGGAAAGAACCCAGAGTGTGCAAGTGATGAACTGGTTGTAGGCCAGGTGGAGCCCAACCTTGATTTTCTGGTAGAAAAGATCGAGTTGATAAAAGCTCAGGAGAGTGATGAAAGCT
The DNA here is from genome assembly GCF_035594125.1 of Scylla paramamosain. NCBI lineage: Eukaryota > Metazoa > Arthropoda > Malacostraca > Decapoda > Portunidae > Scylla > Scylla paramamosain. Next base: position 12,496,662 of record NC_087185.1, read on the forward strand.
TGAAGTCTATTTGTAATGAGGCTCAAAGGCTGGGTGAGCTTGACGATGAGTACGTGGGTTACTATGTGGATAACAAGGTATTAATGAGAAGTTGGATGCCCCTGACAGCCCCAGCCTCTGATCACTGGATGGTGAAAAGGCAGACTGTGGTGCCACGGGTGTAAAGGAAGAAAATTTTGGAGATGGCACACGAACGTAATCTGGCAGGACACTTGGGGGTCAGAAAAACCCTAGGAAAAATCCTGTGTCATTTTTACTGGCCCAGAGTGAGGGGTGATGTGAAAGAGTTTTGTAAAACTTGTGGTTTGTGTCAGAAGGTGGGCAAGCCGAACCAGGTGATTCGCCCTGCCCCCCTTCACCCTATACCTCTGGTTGAGGAGCCTTTCAGTAAGGTGGTGATAGACTGTGTAGGTCCTTTACCAAGGACCCGGAGGGGAAACCAGTATTTGCTGACTATTATGTGTATGTCATCCAGGTTTCCTGAAGCCTTTCCCCTCAGGAGTATAAACTCTTAAAACATTGTGAGGGATTGGTGAAATTTTTTCTCCTGGGTGGGAATTCCTAAGGTGTTGCAGTCAGACCAGGGAAGTTATTTCACTTCTCGCACATTCAAGGAAATCCTAAGGGATCTAAAGATTGAACAGAGACTGTCGAGTGCTTATCATCCTCAGTCTCAGGGTTGTGTAGAAAGATTTCACCAAACTCTTAAAAACACTCTCAGGATGTATTGTGAGGAGGTGAGTGTTGAGTGGGATGAGGCATTGCCACTAGCCTTGTTCGCGTTAAGGGACAGTGTGCAAGAGTCAACTGGTTTCAACCCATTTGAGTTAATGTATGGGCATGAAGTGAATGGTCCTCTAAGGATGGTGAAAGAAAAATAGTTAGGGGCAGAGGAGCCTCCTACTGTGGTGAAATATGTATCTGATTTCAAGGACAGATTGATGAGAGCTAAGGAAATTGCTCGGGAAAATTTGAAAAGTAGTCAGAGTGAAATGGAAGGCTGGTATGACAAGAAGGCGAGGGCCAGATCTTTCCAGCCTGGGGACAAGGTCTTGGTCCTTTTCCCATTGCAGGGTGATCCTTTCAAAGCCAGGTTCAGCGGGCCTTGAGATATTGAGAGGAAAATGAGTGATGTGAATTACATTGTAAAAACTCCAGGGAGGAAGAAAAGAACCAGTTGTGTCACGTAAACGTAAACATGTTGAAGCCATTTCATGAAAGGGACAGAGAAAATGGAGGTGATGTAGTAGGAGTAAGAACTGTGAGTGTTGTAAATGTAACCACTGAGGCGGAAGAGAAGTGGTCTGAAGTGAAACTGAACAGGTGTGAAGGGATGGTGCTAGAGAATTCAGCTGTGTTAGGTAATTTAAATGATAAACTGGGGCACATGGAGCTAGAAAAGAAGGAAAGGATTAGGGAGGTAATTGAAAGGTTCAGTTCTTTGTTCCCTGATGCACCTAGGAAAACGAATGTGGTGGTGCATGATGCGGATGTTGGGGAGGCTGAACCCATCAAACAACATCCCTACAGAGTTAACCCGCAGAAAAAGGGAGATCATGAGAAAGGAAGTAGAGTATATGCTGGAACATGACTTGATTGAGCCCAGTGAGAGGCCATGGAGCTCGCCATGTGTGCTGGTGCCCAAGCCTGGTCAAGAGAGTTTCCGTTTTTGTACGGACTATAGGAAGGTTAACATGGTGACAAAACCAGATGCTTATCCTATCCCAAGAGTTAGTGATTGTATAAATCATGTGGGAAGTGCCAACTTTATAACAAAAAATTGACTTGTTAAAGGGATATTGGCAAGTAGGACTCACTGAGAGGGCAAAAGCCATATCAGCTTTTGTTACCATGGATGGATTATACCTGTACAAAGTTCTTCCGTTTGGGATGAAGAACAGTGGGAGTTCTTTTCAGAGATTAATGAAGAGAGTACTGAAGGGCTTGAAGGGATGTTCTGTGTACAAAGATGATATATTGTTGTACACTGAGAGTTGAGAAGAGCATGTAGGAAGTATTCAGGAGGCTGGATGATGCCAACCTTACTGTCAACTTAGCAAAAAGTAATTTCGTGCAAACTGACGTGGAGTACCTAGGTTTCAAGGTTGGGAGAGGTGAAGTGAGAACCGTGGAAGCCAAGGTGAAAGATATTGTAAATCTCCCTCCACCCACCAATAGGAAGGAGATACTGAGATTCTTAAGGGCCAGCGGATATTAAAGACGATTTTGTAAAAATTTCTCTGATGTTGCTATGCCCCTGACCAAGTTGTTGAGTAAGAAGTCAAAATTGTGTTGGGATAAGCATTGTGAGGAAGCTTTTGTGGAGATTAAGAAAATGTTAGTCAGTGCCCCAGCGCTGCGCATGCCTGATTACGAAAAACCATTTGTATTGTATGTGGATGCCAGTCAGAATGGTGTGGGTGGTGTGTTAATGAAGCATCCCATAGGTTATTATTCTAAAACGTTGTTAACATATGAAAGGGCTTACAGCACTATTTAGGAAGAGTCTTTGGGCCTAGTGCTGAGTTTGAGTAATTTTGAAGTGTACGTCAAAGGAACGGGACAGCCTGTGCAGGTCTTCACCGAGCACAATCCGCTCATTTTCTTGCATAAAATGAAAAACACCAATCAGAGGCTGATGAGGTGGTGCCTGGTCTTACAGGACTATGATCTAGAGATTCACCATGTAAAAGGCAGTGAGAATATAATTGCCGATGCCTTGTCTTGCGCACCATCTAGTCGTGAGGCATCCTAATCAGGTACCTCACGCTTCTTTTGGGAAGGGGATGTCATGTTATTGGCCGAGTTTACCTTGAATGAGATCACGTTTTCTTAGTGTCCCCCGTGTTCCGTTTACCTGCCTTTCGGACATTATCCTTATTATCGGTTATAAGTAGTGTAAGGCTTATTTACTCATTTTATATCATGTAATATTATTCTCTTCATAATTTATGTTCTCTATATCTTTGTATGTATAAGGGAGGAAGTATAATTGAGGTGGAAATATGTTGAAAACGAGGGGAGCTTGAGTGGGCAACAACACATTCCAAGGAGGGGAAGACAGAGCGCCTTAGGTCGTGAGGTAGATCGGAGGGAATTACGGCTCTCAGGGAAGAATCCTGGTGTGGATTGGTGATGGAGTGAGTGTGTGGAGGTATTAATGGTGTAGCGGTATAACCTTGATATTCAGGATCAGGTTAGTGAGTCTTTTGTGGTACCAAGAGCTTTTGTCCGCTGAAATTCGATTGAGTTGTGCCGGTGACGCTGTTCGAAGGGGTCATAGGTCAAACTGGCAGCCATTTTGTGAGTGGAGGTTGTGGTGTTGTTCTTGGAAGCTGATGTTGTGGTGTATTTGTGATTTTGGGGATGATGTTATGGTGTTATGGGTAATCTTTGGTGATGATGGTAATCTCCTGCGAGGCTTGATGAGGTGAAATACGGGAATTATTGTCTGGGGACGCGGTAATGGCGTCTGAGTAAATTCCTGCGGTTGAAGGAAATATTTCTGTGACTGGTGGAGGTGTAAACGGGTTCTGGTGTTGTGTGAAGCGACGAGAACGTCGTGTAGTAACGTGTACTACCTCATGTTGTTTATGAATTATTATTAGTATTAATATATATGCTTGTAACATAGAATAATCGTGTTTTCTACTCCCCCAACATTGATCTGGTATTAGAGGTGATTCCAGGTGTGCTGTGTCAAGGTAAGGGCAGAGTGAGAGGGTGTATGTAATTCTGGCGATTTCGGATAGGTCGGGTAGGCACTCGAAGCCTTTAAAAATCCAGACCTTTAAAACTTTCCGGGATCAGTGTAACGTCCACTTTCTTGGAAAGATAACCGGGATCGTACGATCGTAAGTAAGTAAGCGATCGTGACAATATATATATATATATATATATATATATATATATATATATATATATATATATATATATATATATATATATATATATATATATATATATAAACACACATACCTGCCGAAACTAATTACTCCCAGTGAGGTTTAAAGAACTAGCTCAGGGTGTGCTGTGAACTTATCAATAACCCAGCTGTAACCTTACTGAACGTTTTCCTTCATATCTCACAACAAAATAAAACAGTCACAGCCTGCCCTCGAAAGACATCTCTCTCCCTTCATAAATGCACCTAAATACACACTCAAAATCCTAAATTAGTATGGCGACTCCTACACCATCCTCTGAGTCCTCATCTAGGGAGGGAACCACAAATGTCTCCAGGTTGGACTGTTCTGGTATCGACACCACTGAACTTTTTCTTCATTACCTTCTGCGACATTCGTGACCTTAGATCTAATTTTCACTCTGTAGAACAGCATCTGCAACATTTCTGCAACATTCGCGGTCTAAGGTCTAATTTTCAATCTCTAGAACACCATCTCTCCTCTTCCAAACCTCATCTTTTCCTCACTGAAGCTCAGGTGTCTGAGGCAACTGACAGTAGCCCCTTTTCTGTTCCCTCCTACTTTCTCTATCCTCTTTTTCGAACCAAAGATGGATGTTGCGTTTATGTGCGCAATGACTTAACCTGCTCTCGTGCCCACGCTCTTGAATCTTCTGAGTTTTCCACCATCTGGCTACGACTCCAGAGTCACTCTCAAACTAAATTTATCTGTGCTGCATACCCCTCACCTAACTCCCCTGACTATAATTCTTTGACTACTTAACTTCCAAAGTGGAGCACATTCTGATCCCCTTCCGTTTTGCAGATATCTCCATTCTTGGTGACTTCAATGTTCCCCACCAGCTTTGGCTTTCCTCTCCCTTCATTGACCATCCTGGTGAACTAGCTTTCAACTTAGCTATCCTCCACGCCCTAGAGCAACTGGTGCAACACCCTACCCATATTCCTGACCGTCTTGGAGATTTGTATAACATTCTTGACCTAATGCTTCCGCTTATGCTGTCACCCTCTCTTCTCAGTTGGGCTCCTCCGATCACAATCTCATATCTGTATCTTGTCCTATCGCTCCAGTCCCTCCTCAGGATCCCCTTAAGCTGAGGTGCCTCTGGCGTTTTGCCTCTGCTAGTTGGGGGAACCTGAGGAGGTATTTTGCTGATTTTCCTTGGAATGACTACTGCTTCCGTGTCACAGACACGTCTTAGTGTGCTGAGCGCATAACAGAGGTGATAGTGTCTGGCATGGAGGCGTACATTGCTCACTCTTTTTCTCATCCTAAACCTTCTAACCTTAGTTTAACACAGCTTGTTCTCGTGCTATACATGATAGAGACGTGACCCACAAAAGGTACTTAAGCCTTTCATCACCAGAATTTCATGCACTTTATAATTCTTCCCGGAACCATGCCAAGTTTGTTATCCAACTACCCAAAAACTCCTTCATTAACAGAAAGTGTCAAAATCTTTCAAGATCTTACTCCTCTCGTGACTTCTGGCATCTAGCCAGAAATATCTCCAATAACTTTGCTTCTTCTTTTCCTCCTTTATTTCAACCAGATGGCACCACTGCTATCACATCTATTTCTAAATCTCAACTCTTCGCTCAAACCTTTGCTAAAAACTCTACTTTGGACGATTCTGGGCTTGTTCCTCTCTCCTCCACCCTTTGACTTCTTCGCAATGATGTTTTCCATGCCTTCGCTAAAAGAGCCTGTTCCTAAAAGGGTGACCGTTCTAATCCCTCAAACTACCGTCCTATTGCTTTAATTTCCTGCCTATCTAAAGTTTTTTAATCTATTCTCAACAGGAAGATTCTTAAACATCCATCACTTCACAACTTTCTATCTGATCGCCGGTATGGGTTCCGTCAATGCCGCTCTACTGGTGATCTTCTGGCTTTCCTTACTGAGTCTTCGTCATCCTTTTTTAGAGATTTGGGTGAAACTTTTGCTGTTACCTTGGGTATATCAAAAGCTTTTTGACAGAGTCTGGCACAAAGCTTTGATTTCCAAACTACCCTCCTGCGGCTTCTATCCTTCTCTATGTAATTTCATCTCAAGTTTCCTTTCTGACCGTTCTATTGCTGCTGTGGTAGACGGTCACTGTTCCTCTCCTAAATCTATTAACATTGGTGTTCTTCAGGGTTCTGTCCTGTCACCCACTCTCTTCTTATTATTCATTAATGATCTTCTAAACCAAACTTCCTGTCCTATCCATTCCTACGCTGATGATACCACCCCTGCAATTTTCCACATCTTTTCATAGACGTCCAACCCTTCAGGAGATAAACATTTCACGCAGGGGAGCCACAGAACTCTTGACTTCTGATCTTTCTAAAATTTCTGATTGGGGCAAAGCAAACTTGGTATCATTCAATGCCTCAAAACTCAATTCCTCCATCTATCAACTCGACACAACCTTCCAGACAACTATCCCCTCTTCTTCAATGACACTCAAGTGTCCCCCTCTTCTACACTGAACATCCTCGGTCTGTCCTTTACTTATAATCTGAACTGGAAACTTCACATCTCATCTCTAGCTAAAACAGCCTCAATGAAGTTAGACGTTCTGAGACGTCTCCGCCAGTTTTTCTCACCCCTCAGCTGCTAACTCTGTACAAGGGCCTTACCCGTCCATGTATGGAGTATGCTTCACATGTCTTGGGAGGGGGGTTTCCACTCATACCGCTCTTCTAGACAGGGTGGAATCAAAAGCTTTTCGTCACATCAACTCCTCTCCTCTAACTTACTGTCTTCAGCCTCTCTCTCATCGCTGCAATGTTGCATCTCTAGCTGTCTTCCACCGCTATTTTCATGGTTACTGCTCTTCTGATCTTGCTAAATACGTGCCTCCCCTCCTCCCGCGACCTTTTTGCACAAGACTTTCTCTTTTTCTCTCACCCCTATTCTGTTATCCTCTCTAATGCAAGATTTAACCAGTATTCTCAATCATTCATCTCTTTCTCTGGTAAACTCTGGAACTCTCTGCCTGCTTCTGTTTTTCCATCTTCTTATGACTTGAATTCCTTCAAAAGGGAGGTTTCAAGACACTTATCCATTAATTTTTTTACTACCGCTTTGGACCCTTTTATGGGACATTTCAGAGGGCATTTTTTTCTGGATTTTTGTTGCCCTTGGCCAGTGCCCCTCCTACATATAAAAAGGAAGAAAAAAAAAAACTCCCTTCTGCCCATCTTTTCCCCAACGAAAAACAGGTGTCTGAAACAACTGACAGTAGCCATAATCTTTTCCCTCCTACTTTCTCTATCCTCATTTTCAATCCAAACATGTAACTTGTGTTTGTGTGCGCAACGACTTACTTTCCTTTCGTGCACGCTCTTGAATATTCCGAATTTTCTGCCATCTGGTTACGACTACTGAGTCATTCTGAAACTAAATTTATCTGTACTATATACCTCTTACTGTATATCTCTCTATCAAATATTCTTTGACTACTTAACTCCAAAGTTGGAGAACATCCTGACTCTCTTCCCTTTTCCAGAGATCTCCATTCTTGGAGGCTTCATTGTTCACCACCAGCTTTGGCTTTCCTCTCCTTTCACCGACCATTCTGGTGAACTAGCTTTTAACTTTTCTATCCTCCACGACTTAGAACAATTGGTGCAACACCATACGCACAACATTATTGTCCTTTTCCCTAGCTCTAATCCTTCTGCTTCTGCTGCTAGCCTATCTTCTCCGTTGGGCTCCTCTGATCATATCCTCATATTTTGTCCTATCGTTCCAACCCCTTCTCAGGATCCCTAAAGCGGAGATGCCTCTGGCGTTTTGCCTCTGATAATTGAGGTATTATGCTGATTTTCTGTGGAAAGACTACTGCTTCTGCATCACAAACCTGGGTTTGTGCTGAGAGCATAACAGAAGTCTGGCATCGGGGCATACATTCTTCATTCTTTCTCTCGCCCTAAACCTTCTAAACTGGTTTAACACAGCCCGTTTTCGTGTTATACATGTTAAAGAGGTGGCCCACAAAAGTATTTGAGTCTTCCATGTCTTGAATCTCATGTGCTTTATATTTTTCCAACTAGCCAAAACTCCTTCAATTAATACAAAGTGTCAAAATCTTTGAAAATCTAACTCCCCTCTTGATTTCTGGCACCTACAAATTCCACTAACTTTGCTCTTTCCCTCCTTTATTTCAACTTGATGGCACCATTGCCATCTTATCTATCTTTAAAGCTGACCTCTTCAAAACTTTTGCTAAAAACTAAACCTTGGATGATCTGGGCCTTGTTCCTCCCTCTCCTCCAACCTCCAACTATTTCATGCTACCCATTAAGATTCTTTGCATTGATCTTTTCCATGCCCTCGCTGGCCTTCAGCCTCGAAAGGCTTATGGACCTGATGGGGTCTGATGTTCTCCGAAACTGTGCCTCCGTGCTAGCATCTTACCTAGTCAAACTCTTCCAACACTGTCAAGACCGACCTCTCCTCCTTGTTAGAAGTTTGCTTACATTCAGCCTGTTCGTAAAAAGGGTGACTGCTCTCATCGCTCAGATTACCGTCTTGACGCTTTAATTTCTTGCCTCTCTAAAGTCTTTAATCTATCCTCAGCAGGAAGATTTTTAAACATTTATCACTTCATAATCTTCTATCTACTCTACTAGTGATTATCTGGCTTACCTTACTGAGTCTCGGTCATCCTCTTTTAGGGATGAAACCTTCGCTGCTGTCTTAGACCTATCAAACACTTTTGATAGTATGGCAGAAAGTTTTGATTTTTAAACTCCAACGGCATCTATCCTTCTCTGTTTATTTCAGGTTTCCTCTCTGACCGTTCTATTGTTGCTTTAGTAGTTAGTCACCGTTCTTCTACAAATCTATTAATAGTGGTGTTCTTCAAGGTTCAGTCCTGTCACCCACTCTTTATTTTTCATCAATAATCTTTTCATAATAATCAATAATCATCAATAATAATAATAATTAACTTACTTTAAAGCTAACTTTATGAACTTTTCCACATCTTTTCGTAGACGTCCAGTTCTTCAGGAAGTAAGCACCTCACGCAAGGAAGCCACAGAACGCCTATCTCTCTAAAATTCAACTTAGCAATGTTTGTTGCCCAAAAGACTCAATTCTTCCAACCTCCAACTTGACGGAATCCATACTGGCGATCAAATATAATGTTGTGAAATGATAGATGTTTAAGAAGATAGATTCAAAAACTTTAGATAGGCAGGAAATTAAAGTAATAAGGCGATAGTTTGATGGATTAGAACGGTCACTCTTTTTTAGAAACAGGCTGAATAAACTTCCGGCAAAAAGATGTAGATGTTGATAGACAAAGCTGAAAGAGTTTGACTAGGTAGGGTGCAAGTACGGAGGCACAGTTTTGGGGAACAATAGTAGGGACCCCATCAGGTCCATAAGCCTTACGAGGGCTTAGGCCAACAAAAATATGAAAAACATCATTGCAAAGGATTTCAGTAGGTAACGTGACGTTGTCAGAGAGTGGAGGAGAGGGAGGAACAAATCCTGAATCATCCAAGGTACAGATTTAAGTGAAGAGTTCAGCTTTAGAAATAGATAATTTGGCAGTGGTACAACCACGTTGAAATAAAGGAGGGAAAGATGAAAAAGCAAAGTTGTTGGAAATGTTTTTCGCTAGATGCCAGAAGTCACAAGGGGAGTTAGAGCTTCAACGGTTTTGACACTGTTAATGTAGAAGTTTTGGCTAGTTGGAGAACGGAGTCATTCTGAGCAGAAATATAAAGCACATGAGATTCAGGTGATGGAAGGCTCAAGTACCTTTTGCGAGCCACCTCTCTATCATGTATAGCACGAGAACAGGCTGTGTTAAACCAAACTTTGGAAGGTTTAGGTTGAGAGAAAAAGTGAGGAATGTACCCCTCCATGCCAGACACTGTCATTTCTGTTATGCGCTCAACACACAGAGACTGATCTCTGACACGGAAGCAGTAGTCATCCCATGGAAAATCAGTATAATAACTCCTCAGGTCTCCCCCAACTAGCAGAGACAAAATACCAGATGTTCCCTTGCTTTTGGGGGATACTGATGAGGAATCGGAGCGATAGGACAAGATACAGATATGAGACTGTAATCGGAAAAGATAGGGTAACAACATTAGCGGAAGGATTAGAGGTCAGGAAAAGATCAAGAATGCCGCGCGTATCACCAAGACGATCAGCAATACGAGTAGGATGTTGCACCAGTTGCTCTAAGTTGTGGAAGATAGCAAAGTTAAAGGATTAGGATGATCAGTGAAGGAGGAAAGCCAAAGTTGATGGTGAACATTGAAGTCTCCGAGAATGGAGATCTCCGCAAAAGGGAAGAGAGTCAGCATGTGCCCCCACTTTAGAAGTTAAGGAGTCAAAGAATCCTTTTATAGTCAGAGGAGTTAGTTGACAGAACAGATAAATTTAGTTTGAGAGTGATTATGTAGGCGTAGCCAGATGATAGAAACATCGGAAGATTCAAGAGCGTGGGCACGAGAACAGGTTAAGTCATTGCGTATATAGATGCAATATCAACTAGGAGAGAACAGAAAAGGGACTACTGTCTGTTGCGTCAGACATCTGTGTTTCAGGGAGGAAAAAAGGATAAGGTAAAAGAGAGGTGATGTTCTACAGAATGAAAATTAGATCTAAGGCCACGAATGTCGCAGAAGTTAACGATGAAACATTGAGGGGGGGGGATTGTCGAGACAGTGTCGATGCCAGAAGAACAGTCCAGCCTGGGGACATTTATGGTTGCCTCCCAGATGGAGACTCCGACGCTGGTGTAGGAGTCGCAATTATAATTTTGAATTTGAGTGAAGTATGCGTGTCTGATTAGGTGCATCTAGTTTTGTGTGCCCACTTTAGAGGGCAGGCTGTGACTGCTCCCTTGTGTTGTGAGATACAAAAGGGAAACGTTCAATAAGATCACATCTGGATTTAATGATAAATTCATAGCATCCATTAATCCAGTGCTTCAGACCTCACTGGGAGTAATGATCGTTTCGGTAGCTGTCTACTGCCTCCTCCGGAGGAGAGATAGGTAGAGGTATAGAGAGAGAGAGAGAGAGAGAGAGAGAGAGAGAGAGAGAGAGAGAGAGAGAGAGAGAGAGAGAGAGAGAATTTTAATGGAACACAAAACACATTCAACAAACCAGTGAAAAGTCGCTTTGTAAAACCAGCTGCAGAAAAATCTTGTAGTTGGACACAGCGAAATTATCTTCAAAAGTTTTACGTAGTGTGTTCTGAAGATGATGCATCTTAACCACAATCATCTGCTTTTTCAGGTGACTAAGTATTGTGGTGCTTTCAGCGCTCTGTCGAAAGAATATGGGTAATTAAAATATATATATATATATATATATATATATATATATATATATATATATATATATATATATATATATATATATATATATATATATATATATTTTTTTTTTTTTTTTTTTTTTTTTCATTTCGGTAGTCTGTCTATCATTGTTTATCTGTTACATATAAAGTGATGCACTAAAATACATAAGCGAATATCACAATTAAAAAAAAGACAAAGTATTTTATAGATACTGTATTCAGGATTAGAAAAGAAAAAAAAAAAAGAATTAAGGAAAACGAGTCACAATATATAGTGGTATTGTACAGGAAACTTAGGAAACTTGCAATGACAGAAGAATGTGGAAGTTAAATAACATGCTATGTAAAATCATCTGTGGGATTTTTTTTTTTCATTTTTATATCTCTCATTACATAGGAATCAAAACATTTCATTTCATAACTCCTCTCCCCTACCTTCAACTTGAACTGTTTCGTGAAGGAAAGTTTCAAGACACTCCTCGGACACTTGCTAGACTCCCTATAATCTTTTTTTTTTTTTTTCGAAGGTCACATCCTCTCTTACGTACAAAATAAATAAATGAATAAATAAATAGTCAACAAATAGTAGGAATGTAAATACTGACAAAACTGTAGCGGCTCAGGATGTCTTTTCCCACGTTATTACGGTCAATGCCGAAATAATAACATATGACACCTGATGGCCATCACAGAAAAAAGATCCAACATGAACTGCAATTGAATGTCTAAACAACATTCAAAACTTATCTTTTTTTTTTTATTTTTTTATGTAGGAGAGTCACTGGCCAATGGGAACAAAAATCCAATAAAAAAAAAATGCCCACTGAAATGCCAGTCCCATAAAAGGGTAAAAGCAGTAGTCAAAAATTGATGGATAAGTGTCTTGAAACCTCCCTCTTGAAGGAATTCAAGTCATAGTAAGGTGGAAATACAGAAGCAGGCAGGGAATTCCAGAGTTTACTAGAGAAAGGGATGAATGACTGAGAATACTGGTTAACTCTTGTGTTAGAGAGGTGAACAGAATAGGGGTGAGAGAAAGAAGAAAGTCTTGTACAGCGAGGCCGCGGGAGGAGGCATGCAGTTAGCAAGATCAGAAGAGCAGTTAGCATGAAAATAGCGGTAGAAGACAGCTGGAGATGCAACATTGCGGCGGTGAGTGAGAGGCTGAAGACAGTCAGTCAAAGGAGAGGAGTTGATGAGACGAAAAGCTTTTGATTCCACCATGTCTAGAAGAGTAGTATGAGTGGAACCCCCAAGACATGTGACACATAATCCATACACGGATGATAAGGCCCTTGTACAAAGTTAGCAGCTAAGGGGTGAGAAAAACTGGCGGAGACGTCTCAGAACACCAAACTTCATAGAAGCTGTTTTAGCTAGAAATGAGATATGAAGTTTCCAGTTCAGATAATAAGTAAAGGACAGACCGAGGATGTTCAGTGTAGAAGAGGGGGACAGATGAGTGTCATTGAAGAAGAGGGGATTGTTGTCTGGAAGGTTGTGTCGAGTTGATAGATGGAGGAATTGAGTTTTTGAGGCAATGAACAATACCAAGTTTGCTCTGCCCCAATCAGAAATTTTAGAAAGATCAGAAGTCAAGCGTTCTGTGGCTTTCCTGCGTGAAATGTTTACCTCCTGAAGGGTTGGACGTCTATGAAACGACGTGGAAAAGTGCAGGGTATCATTAGCGTAGGAGTGGATAGGACAAGAAGTTTGGTTTAGAAGATCATTAATGAATAATAAGAAGAGAGTGGGTGACAGGACAGAACCCTGAGGAACACCACTGTTAATAGATTTAGGAGAAGAACAGTGACCGTCTACCACAACGGCAATTGAACGGTCAGAAAGGAAACTTGAGATGAAGTTACAGAGAGAAGGATAGAAGCCGTAGGAGGGTAGTTTGGAAATCAAAACTTTATGCCAGACTCTATCAAAAGCTTTTGATATGTCCAAGGCAACAGCAAAAGTTTTACCAAAATCTCTAAAAGAGGATGACCAAGACTCAGTAAGGAAAGCCAGATCACCAGTAGAGCGGCCTTGACGGAACCCATACTGGCGACGAGATAGGTTGTGAAGTAATAGATGTTTAAGAATCTTCCTGTTGAGGATAGATTCAAAAACTTTAGATAGGCAGAAAATTAAAGCAATAGGACGGTAGTTTGAGGGATTAGAAAGGTTACTCTTTTTAGGAACAGGCTGAAACTACGTAGGCAAACTTCCAGCAAGAAGGAAAGGTAGATGTTGACAGACAGAGCTGAAAGAGTATGACTAGGCAAGGTGCAAGCACGGAGGCACAGTTTCCTAGAACAATAGGAGGGGCCCCATCAGGTCCGTAAGCCTTCCGAGGGTTTTGGCCAGCAAGGGCATGGAAAACATCATTGCAAAGAATTTTAATAGGTAGCATGAAGTAGTTAGAGGGTGGAGGAGAGGGGGAACAAGCCCAGAATCGTCCAAGGTAGAGTTTTTATCAAAGGTTTGAGCGAAGAGTTCAGCTTTAGAAATAGATGTGATAGCATCTATTTATTCATTCATTAATTTATTTTTCTCGCCCTATTTGTCTTGTCATAACAGATCATATCATGCTTGTAAGAATTATACAAGAACATGCCATATTATCATACGTACATTTTTCTTTGGTTATGAAACTTTTGTAATCTTCAATTAAAATTAAATTGCAGATTATTGTTTTTAAGAGATCATATAAAAAAGCCAAAGATGACAACGTTGATCATTATTTCAAAATAAGATTTCTCAGTGAACATACAACCTCATACAGGAAGATACCAAACTTATATATATATATATATATATATATATATATATATATATATATATATATATATATATATATATATATATATATATATATATATATATATATATATATATATATATATATATATATATATATATATATATATAACTTGCGAAAGTAATGTTGAAGGCGTCGTCACTTGGATGATGTTGAAGGTGGCACCCAATAGAATGACGTAGAGCGACAACAGTGGCAACAGAGTTCGTGAGGATGCCGGTGTCTTGTCACCTTGTTTGTAGCTATTTGGTCTTTGTTTACAAACGAAAGCTTGACTGTTGTTAACACTTTATAGTGTATATTTCGTCCCTATATTTGGCTAATCATTTAAACAAGTCTTCAGCTATATTCCTGACAGCATGTTGTGTCTTAACTGTGCCCTTGTACGCGGCTGTCCGCCAAAGAAGTGGACATGCGCACAACCCATTGCTTACAAACAACGTGTTGATAAACATATCTGTCTACTGCTGTCCACAAAAAAAAACATGACTTAAGACATGTTTAAAACATTATCCAATTTTAGGAATGCAACAAACCCTATAAAGTGTTCACAATAGTCCGATTTTCGCTTATAAACAAAGAGCGGACAGCTACGAACAAAGGGACAGTTACGAACATCATCTGAGACGATGATGAGAGGGAGCAATAGTCGCCACTCAAATGCCGAGCCCCGAATATTTTAGGGAGACTTGGGCATGTGTGGTCCTTCTCTCTCTTAGCTTTTCTCTTCAATCTGCCAGTTTGTCTCCCGAGGACGGTGGTGAAGTCCCGTAGCTTCGGAACAGTGCTCAGGACATCGGAACACGGAGGAAGAGACCAAACAAGTAAGAAGGCAATTACTTCCTTCTCTTCACCGGAACTAAACGGAGAAGAGGTAGATGAGTCATTAACAACCCCAACAACCGTGCATAACGACTTACAAGTGGACCAACGTGTTTGTGAGAGGAAGATATGCAGAGATGTATTGCCTACATTCAGCCTCTTCCTTAAAAGGGTGACCGCTCTAGTTCTTCAAACTACAGTCCTATTGCATTATTTTCCTGCCTCTCTAAAGTTTTTCAATCTATCCTCAACAGGAAGATTCTTAAACATTTGTCATTTCATAACCTTTTATCTGAACGTCAGTAAGGGTTCCATCGAGGCCGTTCTACTTGATCTTCCGTCGCGGCCACTCTGCTAGTGATCTGGCCTTCCTTCTGAGTCTTGGTCATCCTGTTTTAGAGATTTTAGTGAAATTTTTGCTGTTACCGTAGACCTTAGCTTTTTGATAGAATCTGACACAAAGCTTTGATTTCCTACTTGCCCTCATACGGCTTCTATCCTTTTCTTTGTAGCTTCATGTCAAGTTTCCTTTCCGACCGTTCTATTGCTGCTGTGGTAGATAGTCACTGTTCTCCTAAATTTATTGATAGGGGTGTTCCTCAAGGTTCTGTCCTGTCACCCACTCTCCTCCTATTATTCATCTAAACCAAACTTCATGTCCTTTCCACTCCTACGTTGATGGTACCACCCTGCACTTTTCCACGTCTTTTCGTAAACGTCTAATCCTTCAGGAAGTAAAAGGCCCACTTAGGGGAACCACGGAACGCCTAACGTCTGATCTCTGCATTTTTTTTTTTTTTTTGTGGGGGGAGGGAGGCAGAGGAAACTTCGTATTGTTCAATGCCTCAAAAACTCAATTCCTCCATCTATCAACTCCACACGAATCTTCCACATCTCCTCTTTTTAAGTGTCCCCTTCTTCTTGAACATCCTCGATCTGTCTTTTCGTATAATCTATACTGGAGACTTCATATCTCATCTCTAGCTAAAGTAGTTTTTATGAAGTTAGGGGTTTTGAGCTTTCTCCGCCAGTTTTTCTCATTCCCCTAACTGCTAACTTTGTACAGTGGCCTTATTCGTCACATGTATGTAGGGGTTCCAGTTACACCCTCTTTCAGATGGGTGAAAGCTTTCGTTTATCAACTCCTCTCCTCCAATTGACTGTTTTCAGTCTCTCTCTTATCGCTGCAATGTTGCATCTCTTACTATCTTCTACCGCTATGTTCATGGTAACTGCTCCTCTGATCTTGCTTACTGCATGCTTCCCCTCCTCCCACGCTGCACAAGACTTTCTTCTTTCACGCACCCTAAGTATCCTCAATCATTTATCCATTTCTCTGGTAAACTCTGGAATTTCTTGCCTGCTTCTGTATTTCCACCTTTCTATGACGTGAACTCTTTCAAGAAGGAGTTTTCAAGACACTAATCCTTTAATTTTTGACGACCGCTTTATATTCTATTTAGGGACTGGCATTTCAGTGAGCCCTTTTTTATTATTATTATTTTGTCGGCATTGGCCGGTGCCCCTTGTACATAAGAAAAACGAAATACTAATGAGATCTGTCTCAAAAGTTAACTTTTTGTTAGCACGATATCTGGTAAAGCAGGGGTTTGAGTCTAAATTCATTAGTTTGAATGTTCCATGACATCTCTACTGTTATAAGCTTAATTAATCTTTATAATAATTTCTTTCTTTATAATGATTTCTCAATTTAGGAAATTAAAGGTCGTATCACAAAGGCAATATTTCTGACAGCATTGGCTTCGGCAGTGAACCCCCCCCCTGATCTCCGGCAGCCGGCTGGTTCTCAGAAATATACCATTTGTTCTTATTTCTCTTCAGGATCCTCCCAAGTAGAGTTTGTTTTTTTGCCTCTGCTAACTAGGAAGACCTTAGGGGATATTTTCCATAGAATCATTATTGCTTATGTCACAGAACCCTTAGTCCATAGCGGATGTTTCTGGCATGAAGGCTTACATTTCATTCTCTCTCTCTCTCTCTCTCTCTCTCTCTCTCTCTCTCTCTCTCTCTCTCTCTCTCTCTCTCTCTCTCTCTCTCTCTCTCTCTCTCTCTCTAATCCTTCCAAACCTTGGTTTAGTTGTCTGTTTCTGTGGTAGGCATAATAGAAAAACGACCCACAAATGGTATGTTAGCCTTTTATCTTAAATTAATTCCTTTTTACATTTCCACCCAAAATCATGTCAAAACTATTCTTCGAGTAGCCCAAAAACTTCATCAATAAAAAATACGAAAACATTTCTAGATCTAACTAACCTCATGACTTTTGACACCTACTAAAAAAAATTTCCAATAAGTTTTCTTCATTGTTTCCTCCTCTATTTCAACCTGATGGCAGTGTGGTCAATACCCCTCACTTTAAATACATTATATGAAATACCATTCCTCTCATTTTTTGCACTTAACTTTTTTTTGGGGGGGTTCATCTCATTTCGTTTTTTATACTTACATTTTTAGTGTTTTTATTTATACTTTTACCATACTATACTTTTGTTTTTTTATATCAATATTTTAACATGTAATCATTGTTGTTGTTTTTTGTATTTTACAACGGTGCCATATGACAGCGATGTTGCGGCACCAGAATTTAAATCAATCAATCAGTCAACCTGGCGGCATCACCTCCGTCTTATTTATCAATAAAACTGAACTCTTCGCTCAAACCTTTGCTGAGAACGCTATCTTGGATGATTCTGGGTTTGTTCCTCCCTCTCCACCCACGAGCTAATTCTTACCTCCTATTTTGATTCGTCCAAACGATGTTTTCCATACCTTCACTAGCCTTACCCCTCGGAAGGCATACGGACTTGATGGGATCCCTCCTTTTTATCCTCTGCAACTCTACCTCCATGCTTACACCTTTGCTAGTCAAGCCCTACCAACTCTGTTTGGCAATATGTACAGTTCCTTCCTGTTGAAAGTTTACCAACATTCAGTCTGTTTTATATATATATATATATATATATATATATATATATATATATATATATATATATATATATATATATATATATATATATATATATATATATATATATATATATATATATATATATATATATATATATATATATATATATATATATATATATATATATATATATATATATATATATATATATATATAAAGGTGACCAAGAAGATTCTTAACCATGTATTCCGTCTTTGCCGTTATTCTGATGATCTGGCCTTCCTTACCATCCTGTTGTGGTGATTTTGGTGAAACTTTCACTGTTACCTTAGACATATCAAAAGCACATTGCATAGATTTCCAAGGTATCCTTCTCAAGCTTCTGTTCCTCTACATCTAACTTCAACTCGAGTTTCATTTGTGATCATTTTATTATTGCTGTGGTAGACGGGTCTCTCAAGTTTATTAATAATGGTGTTCCTCAGGATTATGTCCTGTCAACCACTCTGCACTACTCATCAGTGATTTACGGCAAACTTTTCACTCATACACTCTGCATGAGCGTAATGGAGAAGGATGATCCGCTGTAGAAAAGAATTGCACCCTTGAGATAATAAAAACCCGGATTGGACTATGTTTTTTTTCTCTCTCTCTCTCTCTCTCTCTCTCTCTCTCTCTCTCTCTCTCTCTCTCTCTCTCTCTCTCTCTCTCTCTCTCTCTCTCTCACGTCTCGCTTCTATAGAGTTATATTTTTTTTTCTGCCAGCTTTTGTTCTAAAATGAAATAGTAATGACTAAAAAATTGGATAATCATGTCGCCAGTATCAAGTCAATAGAGTTTTAAAAGGTGAGATATATTCATGAGTAAGGATGTTAGGGGGATGGAGATATGCTTAAAGGAACTCCCACATGCAGTTTTGCAGCCTTCATGAAGCTTTTTTTTTTTTTTTTCTTATACGGAGAAAAAATAATAATAGGAATTTAAAAATCTTAAACTGACGTTAAGGTGCAGTGCAGCGGGATTGTGCTCTGGACCGGCATTATATTTTCATTTTTCAGTCTTTTGGTGAGAAATTCATCCATCGTTTTTTTTTTTTTTTTTTACATTAGCACTTTTTTTTTTTTCTTTTTTTTCTTTTATCTCCCCCTTTCTATCTCTTTGTAAAACAAAGGTGGGCAGTAGATGTGGAGGGAAGGTGGGCGTGGCAGGCGTAACTGTCAGATGGAAGGTGGAACTGGCATCCTGTGTTTTCCTTTTTTTTCTTTTTTTATCCTTCTTGTCTTTTCGAGTTTTACAAATACCGGCATCTGCTAATTTGATCCTGCTCCATGCTTGTAAGAGCAGCAGCAAAAAAATAAATAAATAAAATTAAAAAATAAAAATAAAAACCTCGCTACAGGCACGTGATGAGTACTTCCTCCCCAGGGCTATCCATGAGACCTCGCTCGGTGGAGCTAGGAAAACTACTACCATATGATTAGCAGTCATTAACAATTTAGAACTCAGGTGTGAATGAGGAGTAAGTAACGGTGAATGTCCGGTCCCCTCATAGCTCGCACATACAACGGTAACAATGGTAAGAATGACAAAAATGTTGAATAGTGCCTGCTTGTTAATTTCTTGGGGGCGTGGAATTGCAATCTGATAGTGATAAAGCAGATTACTCGAATTCTTGGTACCAATTTTTCTATTTTTTTTCTTTCTTTTTAAGGAAATACACAAAAGCAGTGCAATGCAAGTATATAAACAAGTGTATAAGGAACAACTGCATGGCAAATTGTTTTAAGAACAAAATAATAATGACCTAAAAAGTGGAGCAGCAGAAAGACGGACGATCACTTACCCATATTTGATGTTGAATATTTGTTCCTTCTAATATGCCGACTGTATTGCCGGCAGTCACTAGTTCCTCCAGGTTGTCAAAAGGAATGCTGAGCGTAGGAAGGATGAGCATTGCTTTCAAGTTGCAACGGTACACGATACCCAGGACAAAGGCCGTCAGCAGCCATACACTCGTTATTATTCTTGATGAAATCCCCACACGTTTCACAAACACATCTGCCGGTGTGTAAAATTTTTTCCTCAATCTGTAACTATATTTATTTTCATTACCTATCGAGTCCATCTTGTTAAGGGAAAGAGAGTGAGTCGACAGAAACCTGTGGGACACCACTTAATTTAGCATTTACTGTTTAGCACTTACGCGATAGAAGGGAAAACTTCTTAAAAGTACAGAGAGTTAAGTAGAAACCGTATGTGGGAAACTTAGAAATCAAAGTCTATGCCAGACTCAATAAATCTTTACTGAATCCATAATAATAATCAGGAAAAGTATATGGACAAATACATTCATCAGAATCTCCCTACGTACTGTAGATAGATTTAGAAGTTTCAGACAGCTAGTCAACGCTGTAGGTCGTCCCTTTTAAGAACTGGAGCAACCACTCTTCATAGTATTAGATTTTATACAGGTAAACTCCTGTGAGGATTTTATTTGATTTAATTTATGCTGTGCCGCCGCAACATCGCGGTCATTTGACGCCGCTACGAACATTTAAAAGCAGCAAAGATTGCTGGTTAAATTATTAATATAAAAACGAAATTATGGAATGGATGAAATATTAAAACTGGCAAAAAAAAAAATCTACTGTCAAACTGTAAAAATCTTAAGTGTTAGAAATGAGTGTTGGTATGTTAATATATTAATCCATTTGATTAATTTTATGTAATTTAATTTAATTTAAATTAAAGTGAGGGGATACTGACCCCACTGAACCAAAACACTGTGCCTGGAGTTGTTCGTTCCCAACCCGTGACACCACTGTCCCAGATATCCTGCCTTGCCCAAGGCACTGACCTCACTGACGCAGTCCCCAAGACCCAGTGTTGTTGTTAATATATTAATCCATTTGATTTATTTAATTTAATTTAATTTAATTTAAAGTGAGGGGGTACTGACCCCACCGACCCAAACCACTTTGCCTGGAGTTCTTCGTTCCGTATCCGAGACACCACTGACCCAGATATCTGGTGTTGCCCAAGGCAACTGCCCAACTGGCGCAGTCTCCAAGACCCAGAGTTGTTCTTTACGTTTCTTCCTCACTTGGCTTGATGTTCTCCCAGTGCAAGGATAAACTTCCACCCAATACTATATTACTGAAAAAAATAAATAGAAGAACAGTTAAGAGGTAATCTATAATTTATTCAAAAGACCAGCCTTCTCATAAGAACCTCATGTCCCGGGAAGAGAGCCCTCTCTCCAAGCATCAGCAACATCTGGAAGGTCCCTTCCTCATCGTGACGGTGGAAAAGATATTGCTCCCACAGCTCCACCAGACTGGAACACTCCACTAGAAAGTGCCGCACTGTAAGGGGAACTAAGCAGTCATCACAGAATAGTTGGGTTTCCTGGGACATGAGGTAACCATGAGTGAGACATGTGTGACCCGTCCGAAGATGGACCAGTGCAGTCTCTAAGCGGCGCCCCAGCACATGGACATACGTCCATGAACGGAAATTCACAGAAGTTATCTCACGCATCTTAATGGTGGCAGACAAATCTTCACATCTGCCCTGCCAACTGGCAAGAACTGCCACCCCTATACTGAAATATAAATCATGAAAGGGAATGGAGGTGGAACGACCCGAGTTGTCACCTCTTTAACCAGCCTATCGGCCTTCTCATTCTCATGAATTCCCACATCTGCGGGTGCCCAGCAAAATGTTATATGATATACTCTGCGCAGAAGCAGGCGAATCCATTCTAAAACAGATAAAATTAGAGAGAAAATAAAATAGTCCAGGGCAAACATTGTACTATGGGAATCACTAAAAATAGCAAAACTTTAAACCGATAAGGCAGAAATTATTTTAAGAGCAAGAATAATGGCAGATAACTCTGCCATAAAAACCGAGGCAACTCACAGAAATCTACCGCATCGACACTCCTGCATCAGACTTTGAACCATCTGTGTAGACAGGGACGGAGCCAGAGTTGTCGAAGAGTGTTCCAAAAATAAAGTACGAGACTCGTACTGTAGTAAAAGTTTTCATTATTAACAATAGAAGGGAAGATTGATACCTGTGAAAACTGCCAGTACCCGACCCTTGGAAGGCTATGGGGGCAAATGAAGATGGAGGGTATATTAAACTCGGTCATGGCAGACCTAACCCGATAACCAAAAGGCTTAGGAAAACTAGGGCGAACATCATACGAGTATAAGGGAGAACGTGCATCATAAGAAACTGCTGTACGAGTGACAGACTCCGGAAGGCAGTGGATTCAATACCAACATCTCATTATTAAAGACTGACTGAGTAGGTCAAGTGGCAGGATACCAGCATCCACCAGCAAGGTAGGGATTGGGGAAGAGCGGAACGCACCTGTTGCCAAGCAATTACCAGCTTGGTTCACCGAATCCAGCACATGGAGCCGAACCTTAGTAGCAGACGAATAGATTTCACAACCGTACTCTTATTTAGAAAGAATAAGATTTCGGTGCAAGGCTAGGAGAGTCTGTGTGTCAGCCCCCCAAGTATGAGTCAAAATTTTAGAAGTGACAGCGCCTTAATGCATACTACTTTAATATAACGAAGGTGGGGTACCCAAGCTAGGCGACTGTCAAATATAAGTCCCAGGAAACGAGTTTCTTCCACACAAGAGATTCTTCTATCATATAGATACAAGTCTGGGTCACCATGAAGGTTGCAAAAATGTATGGCCACAGTCTTTGAAGCCGAAAAACGAAATCCCCGAGTTGCAGCCCACTCAGAAATCATATTGAATGCCACCTGCAACTTTCTCTCAATCAATGGCATCCGAGCTGCAGAAAAGGACATAGACAAGTCATCGACATATTAGCCACCAAGAACTCCTACTGGAAGTACACTAATGACACTATAGCTACAGCGAAAAGTGTGACACCAAGTAAACTTCTTTGCGGCACGCCATCTTCAAGTGGGTGTACTCCTGACAGATCACGATCAACTCTGTTATATAAAACGAGTGAGTCAGCCACGAAGACCAAACTCAAACAGACTAAGTTAAATGCCATGACGTCAGGCTGTGTCGTAAGCTTTCTCTAAAACAAAACAAAAAAGAGTGAATTGATGTTGCTTATTAGTAAATGCTTCACAAATGGAAGATTCTGGAGACAATAAAGATCGCATTTTCCGGAAACCATACTGAACAGGAGACAAGTAATTGCAACTAACAAATGCATGAAGTTAAAGAAATGGGTGATAATTGATCGTTAGCTTTTCCATGCTTTGGAATGGGAATAATTACAGCCACACCCCAAGAAGATGAAAACCACCTGCATTCCAAATAAAGTTACAGAGGTTGAGTAAAAAGATAAAACCTTCATCAGACATGTGGCGCAAAAAGGAATATGGGATGTCATCGGGACCCGGGGATGAATCATGGCATTGGGACAGAGCCATGCGTAGCTAATACAGAGAAAGCGGAACATTATTAGACTCTTCAACAGGGGAGGCAAAATTGACACCAGCAGATTCCAAATGTTGACGATGAAGTGCCATAGGTGTTGTTGGATCCTTTCTAGAGACGTTTGCAAAGTGTTCAGCAAACAGGTCGGTAACTGTCTTTGCGTCTGCCACCGTGCCTCCATCATGGGACAAAACATCTGGGAGAAGAGCAGAGTACTCTTCAGATATTTTGCGTGCTCTGTTGAAGACCTCGGTTAGTGGTGTGCGAACTGTGATGGAAGAGACAACTCTTCCAAGACACCTTCAGCGAGCACGGGCACGCACTCGTCGAAAAACCTCCAAACAGTGGACGTCACCACGATGCCGTCGAAGGCGAGGAAAGGCGGTACCCTTTTCTTGAACAGCGGCTGTACAATCCGCATTCCACCATGGAACGCGACGTTTACGAAACCAGCAACGGAATGCAAGACATCAGTTAAGTATGTTGCAGCCACATCACACTTTCCTATCTCATCCACTGAGCAAGCAGGATGCTGAGATCTTTGAATAGGTGTCAATCCACATTATCTAGCCGCCACTGGGGAGGACATGACTGTGGTGCAGAATCAGTTGACTCCAATACAACTGGGAAGTGATCCCTCCCATAGAGGTCTGGTAAAACTTTTCAGCTAAAATCAAGAGAAGAATTAGAGGTAGAGAGGCCGAGATATACTGTAAAAGTACCTATTTGACTGTGGAAATAAGTCACGTCTCCAGAGTTAAAAATCTCCAATCCCGAATCCTCGATAAAAAGAAGCAATTAAAAAACCACTATGGTAACAGCGTCATCATCCCATAAAGGATGACGATCATTGAAGTCTCCCAATAAAATAAGAGGAGAAGGAAGAGCATTTAAAAAATTATCAAGTTTATTTTTTTCTCGATAGGAACACTGATAGGTAGATACAGACTGCATAATGAATAAAAACCATTTATGAAAATCTTAGCAGCAACAATCAGCGGCAAGCAGCAAGTGAATCTCCAGGTGGGTAAAAGGAATATCATTACGAATAAAGATGGCAGTGGCACCGTGGTGTCCATGACCAGGAAATGGAGTGGAGAAGAAAGCACTATACCCAGGAGAAACAAAGTGACTTGATTCCACCGAACATAGTCTCTTGTAAACATATGCGAACAGGAGAAAACCTAGAGCTTAACACCCGGAGTTCTTCCAAGGAGGCACGCATACCGCGACAATTCTACTGCAAAATCTTGAATTTTACTATTTAGAGGGAGTTCCCAGGGAAGCCACAGAGAGAATCTTCCCTTTGCAAACCTGGCTCGGCTGGGGAGGCTTATCTGATCCTACGTTATTTGTAAGCGCAGAAACCTGAGATTGTGTAGCTGATGTGGTGAAAGCTACCCGCACATGAGTCTCCGAAACTCCAGAAGAGACCGAAGGAAAAGGATTCCTCGACAAAGACGTATCGGTATAGCTCATGGAGGAGGACTTATTTGGGTGAAACCCTCTATATCCATATCATAATTGATGAATCACTGATTCATTACGTCAGGCTCAGGGACATCTGACGCTCCCACAGGGATTTTCCAAGGGGGTACGCCTGGTGAGTCTAGGAACTCATCAGACCCACGGGAACGTTTCTGATAGGAATGAGGAGGAAGCGTGGGAGAATTGTTAGTATGTTGTTGTGGCGGCTTAAAAGTCTTAGAAGTCGTTCGTGGTTGGGAATCCATCGGGGCGTGGACTTAGACAGTATGGTTCAAGATGCAGAGGTGACACTTTCCAAAACAGAAAACCTGGACTTCTTACATTATCGAAAGCGTAATGGATGAGCCGTCCCGCACAGGAGGTAATTAGGGTCTCATTCACATTTAGGAGTAGGGTGGGAGTCAAGTGACCACACCGGGGAAGACTTGTATAGTTGTTCCTCCCATGACCGAACTCTTAAAACCGGTAACATTGCAATGGACGATCGATGAAAGCCTTTACTGAGAGAGAGAGAGAGGATGGTCTTAACACGGTCAAGAAGAAAAGAACCATAGAATGTGAGCATTATCATATTACCATTGCCTTTAATCTTGGCCACTCATTGAGTATTATCTGGACATAACTGAAGGATGTCATCTTCTGAGAGTTCGTACAGGTCCTGGTTGTAAATACGTCTTTTGTAGTAATTGAATGCTGGGTGTGGCTTGATAGATTCAAAGACTCCATCAGAAGGGCATGGTAGATGAGGATCATCATCGCCTGTGTTAAATCTTTAGCTCGGATCAAGACACCTTTACCATATTTCTTGATGTTATTTGTAGGGAGTACTCCAATCTCCCTTTCTAGATATTTGGCAGCATGAATAAAGTTTCCTCGATCTTCCCTATAATATGCTACAAACCAGTGAGGTGTAGGTGGGTGGCGAACTTTGGGAGCTCGTTCTTCTGCATCATCAAAGACATTAGGACAATAATCATTCTCGCTGTCAGCTACATTACTTGATCGAATGACATCAGTAATTAAGTTGTTCTTTCCAAGACGCAGAGAATTTAATGCCTCAAGAGCAGCTTTGGCAGCAACGTCTAATCATATTTGAGACGGATAAGGAGAACTGTTCCGAAAGGCTTGAGAAGCGGAGCTGGCGGAGCAGAGGCCGAAGCCCCCTTTAGCCTCGCTTGCTAGGTCATACGGACACGCAAGCCCCCCCCACCACAAGGCGGTTCCCACTAGGGGGGTCCCATCAAACAGATGGGGGAGCTGCAGAATACTTCCCTGATATTTTGCGGACTCTGTTGAATGATGATGATGGAGGAGACATAACTCTTCCAAGACTCCCGCTGAGCTAAGTGTCCTGTTCTCTGGTGGAATGCGGATTGTACAGCCGCTGTTCGAGAAAAGCTTGCTACCTTTTCTCGCCCTCAGCGACATCGTGGAGACATCCACTCTTTGAAGGCTTTCGATAAATTTATCGAAAAGCCTTCAAAGAGTGGATGTCTCCACGATGTCGCTGAGGGCGAGAAAAGGTAGCAAGCTTTTCTCGAACAGCGGCTGTACAATCCGCATTCCACCAGAGAACAGGAAATTTAGGAAACCGGCCAGAGGTCTTAGCAATGGATTGAAGAGCAGCGGAGTGCAAGACATCACTGAAGTATGCAGCCCCATCACAATTTCCTATTTCATCTACTGAGAGAGTAGGCGTACTGAGTAATGTGAATAGCTGCCAGTCCGTCTTATCTAAGACGCCACAGGGGAGGACGTGGCTGAGGTACAGAATCAGTTTACTCTAATAAAACTGGGAAGTGATCGTTTCCATATAAATTTGGTAAAACATTCCAATTAAAATCAAGAAAGGAATTAGAGGTACACACACAGAGAGAGAGAGAGAGAGAGAGAGAGAGAGAGAGAGAGAGAGAGAGAGAGAGAGAGAGAGAGAGAGAGAGATTTATTGCTGTAAATTACCGGTTAGGCTATGGAAATGGGTCATGTCCCCAGAATTTAAAATTACATCACAGATGATGGCGCCCATTGAAGTCTCACAGTAAAAGAAGCGGAGAAGGAAGAGTATTTTAAAGGTTGTCAAGTTCATTCCTTTCGATAGGAATACTGGGAGGTAGATGTAGACTACACAATGTATAAAAACGATTTATAAAAACCTTACCAGCAACAACCTTCAGCGGCAAGATGTAGTGGTGGGCTTTGCTAAAGAAGGAGAGGAGGGCTTGGCTGAAGATGCAGAGGAGGGCTTATTTGTGATATTATCCAAAACAGGGGACAGGAACTGAAGAAGCGACATTCTCACAAGTATAGGAAAAAGCAATTGATGGCTGGGAGGATCGGGAAAGTGTTACAACAGCATTTCTTATAGTAGAAGAACTACAGTGAAGGCATACCCGTATTATTATTTATTTATTTTTTTTTTTATGTAGGAGGGACACTGGCCAAGGGCAACAAAAATCCAATAAAAAGAAAAAAAATAGCTCACTGAGATGCCACTCCCAGAAAAAGACCCAAAGCGGTAGTCAAAAATTGAAAGATAAGTGTCTTGAAACCTCCCTTTTGAAGGAATTCAAGTTATAGGAAGGTGGAAATACAGAAGCAGACAGAGAGTTCCAGAGTTTACCAGAGAAAGGGATGAATGACTGAGAATACTGGTTGTATCATGAATCATGATGTCTTGAGTATCTGACGGGAGTTGTGGTTGTTCGTATTCGCCCGGGTTTCGGGACGGTCCTGTGTATTGCCATGTTTTTCTTGTTTTATGCATTTTTTAATGTATATTTGTAGGTCATATTATGAATATTTGTGTGCCTTTTGTATATTACATGGGTGAGGCTTAATATATAGGAAAGTGAGGGGTTATCAAGTGCGTTCTGGGTGGCTAGTGGTGACGTGGCTAGGGTTGTGTCGACACCAGGGTGGTGTTGATTGTGTGGGGAGCACCTGGATCCTGTGCTAGCCTTTGAATTTATGTTAAGCACTATAAATTTCTCTATTTGACTGTGATTATTATGTGTGTTGTTAGATATGGGTATGGTTCTGGGAAAATGTGTGGATTGCCTGTAAACGGTGCATATCTGTGCAGGATTTATGTTGTGACGTGGCTACGGTGTAAGGAGTTGGTGGTGGAATGCCGGCGACTCTACATATTGTGAATTACCAGGGGTTGTGCGGGGTGCACCAAGTTCCTGTGGTGTCCTTCCAAGCTTTTTTTTTTTTCTTTATGTAGGAAGGACACTGGCCAAGGGCAACAAAAATCCAATAAAAAAATATGCCCACTGAAATGCCAGTCCCATAGAAGGGTCAAAGCAGTGGTCAAAAATTGATGAATAAGTGTCTTGAAACCTCCCTCTTGAAGGAATTCAAGTCATAGGAAGGTGGAAATACAAAAGAAGGCAGGGAGTTCCAGAGTTTACCAGAGAAAGGGATGAATCATTGAGAATACTGGTTAACTCTTGCGTTAGAGAGGTGGACAGAATAGGGGTGAGAGAAAGAAGAAAGTCTTGCGCATCGAGGCCGCGGGAGGAGGGGAGGCACGCAGTTAGCAAGATCAGAAAAGCAGTTAGCATGAAAATAGCGGTAGAAGACAGCCAGATATGCAACATTGCGGCGGTGAGAGAGAGGCTGAAGACAGTCAGTCAGAGGAGAGGAGTTGATGAGACGAAAAGCTTTTGATTCCACCATGTCTAGAAGAGTAATATGAGTGGAACCCTCCCAGACATGTGAAGCATACTCCATACATGGACAGATAAGGCCCTTGGACAGATTTAGCAGCTGGGGGGGTGAGAAAAACTGGCGGAGACGTCTCAGAACGCCTAACTTCTAGCTGTTTTAGCTAGAGATGAGATGTGAAGTTTCCAGTTCAGATTATAAGTAAAGGTCAGACCGAGGATGTTCAGTGTAGAAGAGGGGGACATTTGAGTGTCATTAAACAAGAGGGGATAGTTGACTGGAAGGTTGTGTCGAGTTGATAGATGGAGGAATTGAGTTTTTGAGGCATTGAACAATACCAAGTTCGCTCTGCGCCAATCAGAAATTTTAGAAAGTTCAGAAGTCAAGCGTTCTGTGGCTTCCCTGCGTGAAATGTTTACCTCCTGAAGGGTTGGACGTCTATGAAAAGACGTGGAAAAGTGCAGGGTGGTATGTTTAGCGTAGGAGTGGATAGGACAAGAAGTTTGGTTTAGAAGATCATTAATGAATAATAAGAAGAGAGTGGGTGACAGGACAGAACCCTGAGGAACACCACTGTTAATAGATTTAGGAGAACAGTGACCGTCTACCACAGCAGCAATAGAATGGTCAGAAAGGAAACTTGAGATGAAGTTATAGAGAGAAGGATAGAAACCGTAGGAGGGTAGTTTGGAAATCAAAGCTTTGTGCCAGACTCTATCAAAATCTTTTGATATGTCCAAGGCAACAGCAAAAGTTTCACCAAAATCTCTAAAAGAAGATGACCAAGACTCAGTAAGGAAAGCCAGATCACCAGTAGAGCGGCCTTGACGGAACCCATACTGGCGATCAGATAGAAGGTTGTGAAGTGATAGATGTTTAAGAATCTTCCTGTTGAGGATAGATTCAAAAACTTTAGATAGGCAGGAAATTAAAGCAATAGGACGGTAGTTTGAGGGATTAGAACGGTCACCTTTTTAGGATCACGTCGAATGTAGGCAAACTTCCAGCAAGAAGGAAAGGTAGATGTTGACAGACAGAGCTGAAAGAATTTGACTAGGCAAGGTGCAAGCACGGAGGCACAGTTTCGGAGAACAATAGGAGGGACCCCATCAGGTCCATAAGCTTCCATCAGGTCCATAAGCCTTCCGAGTGCTTAGGCCTGCGAGGGCATGGAAAACATCATTGCGAAGAATTTTAATAGGTGGCATGAAGTAGTCAGAGGGTGGAGGAGAGGAAGGAACAAGCCTAGAATCGTCCAAGGTAGAGTTTTTAGCAAAGGTTTGAGCGAAGAATCATATATAGCACTATATAGTATATAGTATATAGTATATAGTATTTTGCTTGAAACCTGGGAAGGTTTAGGATGCATAGTGGATGTCCACTGATGGGAGGTACCGCATGTTACTTTATGTTTTGTGAATGTCTTTGATGAAGTTCAGAGTCAATTGTTTTTATTTTGTGTGACTCATGATAGCTATCTGTGACTTATAGTATTTTGCTTGAAATATTTGTTGTCAGTTGCTCATGATATGAGGTACATGTAAGTACCAAGTGGTTTGCTGGGGAAATTATTTCAACTGGCACTTGCAGGTTGAAACGCTTTGGGAATTAGTTCCAACGCCCTACCCGGTTTATCATTGGTCATCCTACACTGGTTAACTCTTCCATTAGAGAGGTGGACAGAATGGGGCTGAGAGAAAGAAGAAAGTCTTGAGGCCGTGGGAGGTGGGGAGGCATGCAGTTAGCAAGATCAGAAGAGCAGTTAGAATGAAAATAGCGGTAGGAGATAGCTAGAGATGCAACATTGCGGCGATGAGAGAGACAGTTAGAGGAAAGGAGCTGATGAGACGAAAAGTTTTTGATTCCACCCTCCCTAGAAGAGCGGTATGAGTGGAACCCCCTCAAACATGTGAACATGCTCCATACATGGAGTATGTACAGGATTAGCAGCTGGGGGGTGAGAAAAACGGGCGGAGACGTCTCAGAACGCCAAACTTCATATCTGTTTTGTGTACCGTCTTTGTATGCCGAACGCATAACAGAGGTGATAGTGTCTGGCATGGAGGCGTACATTCCTCACTCATTTTCTTAACCTAAACTTCCTAACCTTGGTTTAACACAGCTCGTTTTCGTGCTATATATGATGGAAAGGTGGTCCACAGAAGGTACTTAAGCCTTCCATCACCAGAATCACATGCACTTTATATTTCTGGCTGGAACCATGTCAAGTCTGTTCTCCAACTAGCCAAAAACTCCTTCATTAATAGAAAGTGTAAAAATTTTCAAGATCTAACTCCCCTCGTGATTTCTGGCATCTAGCCATAAAATTTTTCCAATAACTTTGGTTCTTCTTCTTTCCCTCTTTCTTTCAGAGGAGGAGGCAGCAAGCACCTGCCTCGTAGTCCCCATATGTGGAGGGGATCACAAATGTGCCCAGGTCGGACTTTTCTTCTGATAGCAACCCTTAGCATCCCTCTCAACTTTTTCTTCATTAACTTCTGCATCATTCGCGGTCTAAGATCTAATTTTCTATCTGTAGAACACCACCTCTCCTCTTTTAAACCTCATCTTCTTTTCCTCACTGAAACTCAGGTGTCTTATTTTTATTTATTTATTTTTATTTTCATTTTTTAAAGTGTTTTAATGTAACGCCAGTGAGCGGACAGATGACATTTAAGAAGTAACTAAACTCTTTTTTTTTTGTTTGTTATGTAGGAGGGACACTGACCAAGGGCAACAAAAATCCGATAAAAAAAAAATGCCCACTGCAATGCCAGTCCCATAAAAAGGGTCCAAAGCGGTAGTCAAAAATTTAATGATAAGTGTCTTGAAACCTCCCTCTTGAAGGAATTCAAGTCATAGGAAGGTGGAAATACAGAAGCAGGCAGGAAGTTTTAAATTTTACCAGAGAAAGAGATGAATGATTGAGAATACTGGTTAACTCTTGCGTTAGAGAGGTGGACAGAATAGGGGTGAGAGAAAGAAGAAAGTTTTGTGCAGCGAGGCCGCGGGAGGAAGGGAGGCATGCTGTTAGCAAGATCAGAAGAGCAGTTAGCATGAAAATAACGGTAGAAGACAGCTAGAGATGCAACATTGCGGCGGTGAGAGAGAGGCTGAAGACAGTTAGAGGAGAGGAGTTGATGAGACGAAAAGCTTTTGATTCCACCCTGTCTAGAAGAGCAGAGTGGAACCCTCCCAGACATGTGAAGCATACTCCATACATGGACGGATAAGGCCCTTGGACAGAGTTAGCAGCTGGGGAGATGAGAAAAACTGGCGGAGACGTCTCAGAACACCAAACTTCATAGAAGCTGTTTTAGCTAGAGATGAGATGCGAAGTTTCCAGTTCAGATTTTAAGTAAAGGACAGACCGAGGATGTTCAGTGTAGAAGAGGGGAACAGTTGAGTGTGATTGAAGAAGAGGGGATAGTTGTCTGGAAGGTTGTGTTGAGTTGATAGATGGAGGAATTGAGTTTTTGAGGCACTGAACAATACCAAGTTTGCTCTGCCCCAATCAGAAATTTTACAAAAATCAGAAGTCAAGCGTTCTGTGGCTTCCCTGCGTGAAATGTTTATTTCCTGAAGGGTGGAGGAGAGGGAGGAACAAGCCCAGAATCGTCCAAGGTAGAGGATTTAGCAAAGGTTTGAGCGAAGAGTTCAGCTTTAGAAATAGATGTGATAGCAGTGGTGCCATCTGGTTAAAATAAAGGAGGGAAAAAAGAAGAAGCAAAGTTATTGGAGATATTTTTGGCTAGATGCCAGAAGTCACGAGGGAAGTTAGATCTTGAAAGGTTTTGACACTTTCTGTTAATGAAGGAGTTCTTGGCCAGTTGGAGGACAGACTTGGCATGGTTCCGGGCATAAATATAAAGTGCATGAGATTCTGGTGATGGAAGGCTTAAGTACCTTTTGTGGGCCACCTCTCTATCATGTATAGCTCGAGAACATGCTGTGTTAAACCAAGGTTTGGAAGGTTTAGGTCGAGAAAAAGAGTGAGGAATGTACGCCTCCATGCCAGACATTATCACCTCTGTTATGCGCTCAGAACACAAGGACGGGTCTCTGACACGGAAGCAGTAGTCATTCCAAGGAAAATCAGCAAAATACCTCCTCAGGCCCCCCAACTAGCAGAGGCAAAACGCCAGAGGCACCTTCGCTTAAGGGGATCCTGAGGAGGGACTGGAGCGATAGGATAAGATACAGAGATGAGATTGTGATCGGAGGAGCCCAACGGAGAAGAAAGGGTGACAGCATAAGCAGAAGGATTAGAGGTCAGGAAAAGGTCAAGAATGTTGGGCGTATCTCCAAGACGGTCAGGAATACGAGTAGGGTGCTGCACCAATTGCTCTAGGTCGTGCAGGATAGGAAAGTTGAAGGCTAGTTCACTAGGATGGTCAGTGAAGGGAGAGGAAAGCCAAAGCTGGTGGTGAACATTGAAGTCTCCAAGAATGGAGATCTCTGCAGAAGGGAAGAGAGTCAGAATATGCTCCACTTTGGAAGTTAAATAGTCAAAGAATTTCTTGTAGTCAGAGGAGTTAGGTGAGAGGTATACAGCACAGATAAATTTAGTTTGAGAGTTACTCTGTAGTCGTAGCCAGATGGTGGAAAACTCGGATGATTTAAGAGCGTGACCACGAGAGCTGGTTAAGTCATTGCACTCATAAACGCAACATCCAGCTTTGGATCGAAAATCAGGATAAAGTAGGAGGGAACAGAAAAGGGGCTACTATCATTTGCCTCAGACACCTATGTTTCAGTGAGGAAAAGAAGATAAGGTTTAGAAGAGGAGAGGTGGTGTTCTACAGATTGGAAATTAGATCTTAGACCGCGAATGTTGCAGAAGTTAATGATGAAAAAGTTGAGGGGGGTGTCAAGACACTTGTCTTCATCGTCGACAGAAAGGCAGTCCGACCTGGGGACATTTATGGTCCCCTCCCCAGATGGGGACTCCGAGGCTGGTGTAGGAGTCGCCATAATAATTTTGAAATTTTAGAGTGAAGGGTGTGTGTGTTATAAGGTGTTTGTAGTTTTGTGTAGAGGAAGAGAGTTGTCTTTAGAGGGCAGGCTTTGACTGCCCCCTTGTGTTGTGAAACACAAAGGGAAACGTTCAGTGAGGTCACAGCTGGGTTTAATGATAAGTTCACAGCACCCCCTGAACAGTGCTTTAGACCTCACTGGGAGTAATTATCGTTTCGGCAGGTGTCTACTGCCTCCTCCTCCAGTTAGTTAGATTATTCATAATTTATTTTATTTATTTATTTTTTTTTTAGGGAGAATTTTAAGTGTTTTTAACGTAACGCCAGTGAGCGGCCAGATTATATTTCAGGAGAAACTAAACTAGTTAGTTCAATTATTTATAATTTATGGAGAATTTTTTTTTTTTTAGCAAGATTTTAGAACTTTCAGTGCTGCTAACAGGAATGAGGAGAGAACTACTATCCTTGATTTTTATATATGCATTTATTAAGCTGATTTAAAGAAATATGTGATTAATATAATTAAATTACTATCTTATGTATTGAAAATAGATGTTTTACAAGTGTGTATTTACACAGTGATAATGCACCATATTTATTAACAGAAATTATCGTACCAATGTAATGTTGCTGTGTTCAATAAACCATCTATCTATCTATCTGAGGCAACTAACAGTAGCCCATTTTCTGTTCTCCTACTTTTTCTATCCTCATTTTCAATACAAAGCTCGATGTTACGTTTATGTGTGCAGCGAGTTAACCTGCTCTTATGCCCACGCTCTTGAATCTTCCGACTTTTCCACCATCTGGCTACAACTACAGAGTTACTCTCAAACTTTTCATAGACGTCCAACCCTTCAGGAAGTAAATATTTCACGCAAGGAAGCCACAGAACGCTTGACTTCTGATCTTTCTAAAAATTCTGATTGGGGCAGACCAAACTTGGTATTGTTCAATGCCTCAAAAACTTAATTCCTCCATCTATCAACTCGACACAACCTTCCAGACAACTATCCCCTCTTCTTCAATGACACTCAACTGCCCCCCTCTTCTACGCTGAACATCTTCGGTCTGTCCTTTACTTATAATCTGAACTGGAAACCTCACATCTCATCTCTAGCTAAAACAGCTTCTATGAAGTTAAGCGTTCTGATACGTCTCCGCCAGTTTTTTTTTTTTTTTTTTTTTTTTTTTTACCTCACCCCCTTCAGCTGCTAACTCTGAACAAAGGCCTTACCCGTCTATGTATGGACTATGTTTCACATGTCGCTCTTCTAGACAAGGTGGAATCAAAAGCTTTTCGTCTCATCAACTCCTGTCTTCTCATCGCCGCAATGTTGCATCTCTAGCTATTTTCTACCGTTATTTTCATGCTAACTGCTCTTCTGATCTTGCTAACTGCATGCCTCCCCTTCTCCCGCGGGCCCTCTGCACAAGACTTTCTTCTTTCTCTCACCCCTATTCTGTCCACCTCTCTAATGCAAGAGTTAACCAGTATTCTCAATCATTCATCCCTTTCTCTGGTAAACTCTGGAACATCCTGCCTGTTTTTAAAGTTCCATCTTCCTATGAATTGATTTTCTTCAAGAGGGAGCTTTCAAGACACTT
>NC_087185.1:12536663-12549163 GCF_035594125.1 Scylla paramamosain
GAAAAACTGGCTGACTGACAAAACTGGCTCAGAACACCTAACTTCACAAAAGCTGTTTTAGCTAAAAATGAGAGGTGAAGTTTCCAATTTAGATTTTAAGAAAAGGACAGACCAAGGATGTTCTTTGTAAAAGACAGGGACAGTTGACTTTCAGTGAAGAAGAGAGGATAGTTGTCTAGAAAGTTGAGTTAATTGATGGAAGAATTAACATTTTGAGGCATTGAACAATACCAAATTTGCTCTGCTCCAATCAAAAATTTTTGAGAGAGATCAGAAATCAGGCGTTCTGCGGCTTCCTTGCGTAAACTTCTTGAAGGCTTGGACGTCTACGAAAAGACGTGAAAAAATGCGGGGTGGGGTCATCAGCGTAGGAGTGGAAAAGACAAAAAAAAAGTTTGGTTAAGATCATTGATGAATAATAGGAAGAGAGTGGGTGAAAGGACAAAACCCTGAGGAATACCACTGCCAATAGATTTAGGAGAAGAAGAGTGACTGTCTACCAGAGCAGCAATAGAACGATCAGAAAGGAAACTTTAGATGAAGTTACAGAGAGAAGGATAGAAGCCATAGGAGGGTACTTTAGAAATCAAAACTTTGTGCCAGACTCTATCAAAAGCTTTTGATATGTCGTAGGCAACAGCAAAAGTTCCACCAAAATCTCTAAAAAGAGGATAACCAAGACTCAGGAAAGCCAGAAGATCGCCAGTAAAGCGGCCTTGACTGAACCCATTCTGGCGATCAAATAGAAACTTGTGAAGTGATAGATGTTTAAGAATTTTCCTGTTGAAGATAGGTTTAAAACTTTAGATTAGATTAAAGCAATAGGACGGTAGTTTGGAAAATTAGAACGGTCACCCTTTTTTAGGAACAGAGCAAACTTCCAACAAGAAGGAAAGGTAGATGTTGATAGAGTTGAAAGAGTTTGATTAAGCAATCACGCAGGCACAGTTTCGGAGAACAATAGGAGGGACTAAAAACTCTACCTTGGACGATTCAGGGCTTGTTCCTCCCTCTCCTCCATCTTCTGACTACTTCATGCTACTTCATACTTCATACTACTTCTTTGCAATGATGTTTTCCATTCCCTCGCTGGCCTTAACCCTCGGAAGGCTTATGCATCTTGATGGGGTCCCTTCTATATCTCTCTGAAACTGTGCTTCCGTGCTTACACCTTGTCTAGTCAAACTCTTTCAACTCTGTCAACATCTACCGTTCCTTCTTGCTGGAAGTTTACCTACATTCACCCTCTTCCTAAAAATGGTAACCGTTCTAATCCCTCAAACTAACCTCCTATCGCTTCAATATCCTACCTATCTAAAGTTTTTTAATCTATCCTCAACAGGAAGATTCTTAAACATTTATCACTTCACAACTTTCCATCTGATCGCCATTATGGGTTCCGTCAAGGCCGCTTTACTGGTGATCTTGCTTTCCTTACTGAGTCTTGGTCATCCTCTTTTAGAGATTTTGGTGAAACTTTTGCAGTTGCCTTGGACATATCAAATCCTTTGATAGAATCGGGCAGAAAGCTTTGATATCCAAAGTACCCTCCTACGTCTTCTATCCTTCTCTCTGTAACTTCATCTCAAGTTTCCTTTTTGACCGTTCTATTGCTGCTGTGATAGACGGTCACTCTTTCTCTCCTAAATCTATTAACAGTGGTGTTCCTCAGGGTTCCGTCCTGTCACTCACTCTTTATTATTCATCAATGACCTTCTAAACCAAACTTCTTGTCCTATCCACTCCTATGCTGATGATACCACCCTGCACTTATCCACGTCTTTTCAGAGACGTCCAATCTTTTAGGAAGTAAACATCTCATGCAGGAAAGCCATAAAACGCCTGACTTCTGATCTCTCTGAAATTTCTGATTGGGGCAGAGCAAACTTAGTATTGTTCAGTGACTCAAAAACTTTATCTATCAACTCGACACAACCTTTCAGACAACTATCCCCTCTTCTTCAATGACACTCAACTGTCTCTCTCTTCTAAACTGAACATCCTCGGTCTGTCCTTTGCTTATAATCTAAACTGGAAACTTCACATCTTATCTATAGCCAAAACTTGTTTGGCGTTAGGTGTTCTGAGACGTCTCCGCCAGTTATTCTCATTCCCCCACCCTCCTCCTTCTAACTCTGTACAGTGGCTTTATCCGTCCATTTATGGAGTATGTTTCACATGTGTGGGGGGGGGTTCCAATCATACCGCTCTTCTAAACATGGTGGAATCAAAATTTTTTAGTCTCATCAACTCCTCTTCTCTAACTGATTGTCTTCACCCTCTCTCTCTCAGTGTTGCATCACTATCTATCTTCGACCGCTATATTCATAACTGCTCTTCTGATCTTGCTAACTGCATACCTCCCCTCCTCCTGCGGTCTCGCTGCACAATTCTCTTTTTTTCTCTCACCCCTATTCTGTCCACTTCTCTAATGCAAGAGTTAACCAGTATTCTCAGTCATTCATATCTTTCTCTGGTAAATTCTGGAACTCCGTACCTGCTTCTGTATTTTCACCTTCCTAGTATTTGAACTCCTTCAAGAGAGTTGTTTCAAGACGCGTCCTTCAATACACCGCTTCGGACTCTGTTCGGGGACCGGCATCTCAATGGGCTTTCTTTTTATTGGATTTTTGTTGTTCTTGGCCGGTGTCCCTCCTACACACACATAAAAAAAAAAAATGCTACTCTGCTATTTCTACGATGCCTTCTAGAGGTGCTTCAAGACTGTCAAGCTTTCTTCTGACTGCCTGCCCGTCAGTCTGTGGTCCTGTACGACTACTCATTGTGTTACAAGCCGTCGTCTTCGCTTCACTGACTGCCACAGTGCTGCTATCCCCGTTGTTACAAAGCTTTGGATTCTTCAAGACGTCAGTCCGAATCAAGACCGACGCATCGACTTCTTTATTTATTTATTTTTTTTTTTTATGTAGGAAGGGCACTGGCCAAGGGCAACAAAAATCTAATAAAAAGAAATGCCCACTGAAAAGCCAGTCCCATAAAAGGGTCAAAGCAGTGGTCAAAAATTGATGAATAAGTGTCTTGAAACCTCCCTCTTGAAGGAATTCAAGTCATAGGAAAGTGGAAATACAGAATCAGGCAGGGAGTTCCAGAGTTTACCAGAGAAAGGGATGAATAATTGAGAATACTGGTTAACTCTTGCGTTAGAGAGGTGGACAGAATAGGGGTGAGAGAAAGAAGAAAGTCTTGTGCAGCGAGGCCGCGGAAGGAGGGGAGGCATGCAGTTAGCAAGATCAGAAGAGCAGTTAGCATGAAAATAGCGGTAGAAGACAGCTAGATATGCAACATTGCGGCGGTGAGAGAGAGGCTGAAGACAGTCAGTTAGAGGAGAGGAGTTGATGAGACGAAAAGCTTTTGATTCCACCCTGTCTAGAAGAGCAGTATGAGTGGAACCCCCCCAGACATGTGAAGCATACTCCATACATGGACGGATAAGGCCCTTGTACAGAGTTAGCAGCTGGGAGGGGTGAGAAAAACTGGCGGAGACGTCTCAGAACACCTAACTTCATAGATGTTGTTTTAGCTAGAGATGAGATGTGAAGTTTCCAGTTCAGATTATAAGTAAAGGACAGACCGAAGAGGTTCAGTGTAGAAGAGGGGGACAGTTGAGTGTCATTGAAGAAGAGGGGATAGTTGTCTGGAAGGTTGTGTCGAGTTGATAGATGGAGGAATTGAGTTTTTGAGGCATTGAACAATACCAAGTTTGCTCTGCCCCAATCAGAAATTTTAGAAAGATCAGAAGTCAGGCGTTCTGTGGCTTCCCTGCGTGATATGTTTACCTCCTGAAGGGTTGGACGTCTATGAAAAGACGTGGAAAAGTGCAGGGTGGTATCATCAGCGTAAGAGTGGATAGGACAAGAAGTTTGGTTTAGAAGATCATGAATGAATAATAAGAAGAGAGTGGGTGACAGGACAGAAGATCACCAGTAGAGCGGCCTTGACGGAACCCATACTGGCGATCAGATAGAAGGTTGTGAAGTGATAGATGTTTAAGAACCTTCCTGTTGAGGATAGATATGAGAACAATATGAGGGACCCCATCAGGTCCATAAGCCTTCCGAGGGTTTAGGCCAGCGAGGGCATGGAAAACATCATTGCGAAGAATTTTAATAGGTGGCATGAAGTAGTCAGAGGGTGAAGGAGAGGGAGGAACAAGCCCAGAATCGTCCAAGGTAGAGATTTTAGCAAAGGTTTGAGCAAAGAGTTCAGCTTTAGAAATAGATGTGATAGCAGTGGTGCCATCTGGTTGAAGTAGAGGAGGGAAAGAAGAAGAAGCAAAGTTATTGGAGATATTTTTGGCTAGATGCCAGAAGTCACGAGGGGAGTTAGATCTTGAAAGGTTTTGACATTTTCTGTTAATGAAGGAGTTTTTGGCTAGTTGAAGAACAGATTTGGCATGGTTCCGGGCAGAAATATAAAGTGCATGAGATTCTGGTGATGGAAGGCTTAAGTACCTTTTGTGGGCCACCTCTCTATCATGTATACCACGAGAACAAGCTGTGTTAAACCAAGGTTTAGAAGGTTTAGGACGTTGCTGTTCCCGTCTCTTCAAGACTTAGAACTTCTCAGCCATCAGCCTTTGCATAGTTAACCTGTGCTGTTCTGACTTGGCCGGTGCTGCTCATCAACGCAATTACTTCAGCACCTGCTCTTGCTGATTCTGCTTCCTGGTCAGACCTTCCCTTCCGTTCCTGTCCTGCTCCAGCCAGCTTATATCGTCGCCATGTGAGTTATTATTGTAGTATTCTAATATTTTTGTAGTGCAGTGATATTTTTTTTTACTTTTTATGGCATAGCAAAGCTCTTCCTCCTTGTTTGAGGCACCTAGTGATGTCAGTGTTTTCTTGGCATATGATTTACTGTTGTGTAACGTAAAGCCCTATGTGCCTTGTGAGTAGCTAGTGGTTACGTCACATATAGTTCAGCCATATTTCTCCCCACAGTTCTTGCGCCTTTCCGAAGTGTTCATGTCTACTCCCCGCGACGCTGCCCGCATCTCCTGAGGCGTCATTACTGCCTTGAAATGTCGTCTGTACTTCCCGGGGCGACCCCACTCATTAGCGTCTCCCACTGCTTCCTCTTGAGACATGCCTGTTCTGTGACGCCTGCATCTCATCGCGACTCTCTCCACACCTTGTCATGTCTTCAGCCGCCACCTCATATTCCATGTCGCCGTCCCTCGCTTTTATCTCGTAGCCGCCCATCACCCGCCTTCTACTCACCGCCATGTCTCTTGTCTCCATGTATCCTGCACCTTCGTCAACTTCTGCCTGTTTCCTTCTCGCTTCTCAACACGGCAT
Source organism: Scylla paramamosain (assembly GCF_035594125.1). NCBI lineage: Eukaryota > Metazoa > Arthropoda > Malacostraca > Decapoda > Portunidae > Scylla > Scylla paramamosain. The sequence goes on from NC_087185.1 coordinate 12,541,982, forward strand.
GCCCTTGCCGGTTCTTCCTTAAGCTCGTCGTCGCCATCCCTGGCTACTTCTTTGCTGATGCTCCCCCCAACCCTTAATCTTACCTGAGAGTAATCGCCTCCCCCTACTCTACCCCTACTGATGAAACCCCTACTCGGTTTCATCGCATCGGCAGACACGCACAAATTTACAGCAAACTTTACACATTTTTATTTATGTTTTCTGTGTATAATTTTTGTGTTTCTTTTTATTTGTTGTGTGTAATTTTATATGAATATATTCAATTTTTGTGCCTCTTTTATCTCACTCAACATCTCTTAAAGATACTCACTTAAAATCTGAACTGGAAAAATGTTCATGGTAATAGCAAAACTAATAAAATACAAGCCAAGGAATACATGCTGCCACCATAAAGAAAAAAAGTAAATAAACTAATTAGTTGATACTCACCAAACTAATTAATTGATACTCACCTTAGCTGAGAAAGGCTTGATGAACCCGGTCATATCGGATGTTAACATTGGACGTGTATTCATAACACTAAATTCGTCGATGACAATTGGTTGAGCAAAATCTGCCACTTGCAGTCGCTCCCAAGTCAAAGCCACTGTAGGCACACACACATCAACTTCCTGTGAGTATATATATATATATATATATATATATATATATATATATATATATATATATATATATATATATATATATATATATATATATATATATATATATATATATATATAAATATACGCACACATATATATATATTTTTTTTATTTCTTAATATAAGTTTGTCATATACTTAGCTCTAGATCAACCAGAATGAGTGATATTACTCTTACGTTGAATAATAGAATTTCTGACCAACTAAGAGTTAAAGATCATTAGTATTATGACATAAATGCAAACCTGTAAAAACGAACGGTGTCCACTTTCAGTCACTATTACTTAAAAAGTTCATCCGTGAGTAGTTGAACTGCTGTTTCTCCCCGTCAGAAATTATTTAGTATAACTGCGATGGTGTAACTTACAATTATTTAATTAAATACAAGATGGATGCTAGTGGAAGTCTCTTATTCCATACAAATTAATTTCACTGAACACAAGCAGACGATTAAGATCTCATTCTCACGTTTTCGGATTAATTCAACATTCATTGCTGCCATCTCCGAAAGAGATAATCTCTGTACAGTGCCGCGATTATGAGCTCTAAGACGACTGGTGGAAAGGTAAACAGATAATGTTTGACTTGTATTAGCTTGAAAATCGAATCTTATTCCATGGTTTTATCTGTTTTTCTATTTATTCATTTTATTTACTTTCTTGACTGAAGATCCTAATTAAGGTTTGTTTTAATTAAACTTTATATATATATATATATATATATATATATATATATATATATATATATATATATATATATATATATATATATATATATATATATATATATATATATTTTTTTTTTTTTTTTTTCTTTTCTTTTTTATTATTATTATTTTATTTTATTTTATTTATCTATTTTTTGCTTATGTTTTGAAACAAGATGCATGCCTAAATGAAATGTTTTTTTTCTGAATTCATAACAAAGTGATCCTCTGCCTATAAGAGGTAATAACATCAATGAGGATACGAAATTAAGCTACCCATATTTGTATTTCAGAAACTACCACATAGTCAGTAATGTGTCATCAGAGAGAGAGAGAGAGAGAGAGAGAGAGAGAAATTCAGACAGTGACTCACTCTGTTGACCAGTAAGGAACCAGCAACTACAGAACGGATCAAAGCCAATTAATGCTCTCGTAGATACAGTACAGAACCATTTCGGACCAGCCTTCAAGACCCGGTGTTTACTCTAGTTATCCCTCTACCTTCTCCCATCTTAAGAGATTATATTAGGGTTATTTCATATGAACGTGTTCTCCATTTAATTACATACATAATTCGCAGTAATGCTATGTAGCCTTCCTACTCTTGTGCGTGTGTGTTGTCCCTCACTCTTCCTTGCACTGATGAAGGATAACAGTTTTGTGATTAGAGCAGGAACCCCAAATAAATAAAGCGTGTGTAAAAGAATAAATAATCAAATATATAATAATAATAAAAGGCATAAAATAGCATAATGAACCACGTTAGTGTGGTGATAAGAAAAAATAAATAAATAAATAAAAATTAAAACAATGAACCCGAACACTGCCGTGGGCACAGATGTTCCGACGTTTATATATATATATATATATATATATATATATATATATATATATATATATATATATATATATATATATATATATATATATATATATATATATATATATATATATATGATCCAATACTAACGTGTCTTTGCATCATGCCGAATATTCCTGTCCAGGAACCATTGGGTAGAGGATTACCGTATGACCTATCATGGGGCACCACGAAGTCGTAGCTGGAGAAGAAAATATAAGAAAATAAAAATTCACATTACCTACAACATAATGTTTCCAGTTTGTAACTATTACTAATACTACTACTACTACTGCTACTACTGCTACTAATACTAATACTAATACTACTATACTAATACTAATACTTTTACTACTACTACTTCTAGTTCTACTACTACTACTACTACTACTACTACTACTACTACTACTAATAATAATAATAATAATAATAATAATAATAATAACAATAATAATAATAATAATAATAGTAATAATAATAATAATAATAATAATAATAATAATAATAATAATAATAATAATAATAATAATATTATTATTATTATTAGTAGTAGTAGTAGTAGTAGTAGTAGTAGTAGTTTTATTATTAATACTTTTACTATCACTACTAGTACTACTTTATCATCTCTTTTACTACTATTTTTACTATTACTACTATTACTACTACTACTTTTACTACTAGTACTACTACTACTACTACTACTACTACTACTACTACTACTACTACTACTACTACTACTACTATACTACTACTAATACCACTACTACTACTGCTACTACTACTACTACTATCAATGTTGTTATTAGTTGTACAAATACTACTATTATCACCATCATCACCGATTCAACCACCATCTCCATTGCTACTACTACAGCTGCTGCTGCTGTTGCCGCCGTTGCTGCTGGTGCTGTTTTTTTTTTTTTTTTTTTTATGTAGGAAGGACACTGGCCAAGGGCAACGAAAATCCAATAAAAAAAAATGCCCTCTGAAATACCAGTCCCATAAAAGGGTCAAAGCAGTAGTCAAAAATTGATGAATAAGTGTCTTGAAACCTCCCTCTTGAAGGAATTTAAGTCATAGGAAGATGGAAATACAGAAGCAGGCAGGGAGTTCCAGGGTTTACTAGAGAAAGGAATGAATGATTGAGAGTACTGGTTAACTCTTGCGCTAGAGAGGTGGAAATAATAGGGGTGAGAGAAAGAAGAAAGTCTTGTGCAGCGAGGCCGCGGGAGGAGGGGAGGCATGCAGTTAGCAAGATCAGAAGAGCAGTTAGCATGAAAATAGCGGTAAAAGACAGCTAGAGATACAACATGGCGGCGGTGAGAGAGAGAGAGGCTGAATACAGTCAGTTAGAGGAGAGGAGTTGATGAGACGAAAAGCTTATGATTCCACCCTGATGTTACAACAACATGAACTAGTACTCCTACTTCTACTACTACTACTATCACTACTACTACTACTACTACTACTACTACTACTACTACTACTACTACTACTACTACTACCTCTACTACTACTACTACTACTACTACTACCTCTACTACTACTACTGCTGCTGCTGCTGCTGCTGCTACTGCTACTGCTGATGCTGCTGCTACTACTACTACTACTACTACTACTACTACTACTACTACTATTACTACTACTACTACTACTACTACTACTGTATGCGAGGCCATAAGTAATGACGGATTGTAAACGATAATAATGTCGGCGGTTTGTGGCAGCCATCCCGTCGGTAGCAAAATGACAACAAATTTTATTTTGCTTACTACAATACTAATATCGTGTTGTATTTCTTTTCTTTATAGCCACGACGAGAAACTGAGTGAAGTAGGCCATGCATCTTATCATTTGGAAGACTTTCCTACACTCACTGCAGTGCAGCTTTCAGTTTCATCAGTAAACTACTGTTCTCCTTCATCTATCCCATTGTTCAAAAAAGACTACAAGTTCTCAATAGGATTAAGATCAGAACTGTTGGTAGGCCAATCCTTGATGTAATCTAAACCACAATTGTCAAACCGCTCCTTTACTTGTTTGATCGTGTGGCAGGGACCTACACTCTGCATGAAACATTGCCTTGTATTTCACATAACACACCTCTAAATTGTCAAAGAACAGTGTTAAATAATGTTCACTGTTCACTGACTTTCTCTTTTCAATAAAAGAACAAATTGCCAAAGTCATAGTATGTAAATGCTCTCCAAACCATAACTGAATCTGGATGATTAACCGTTTTCACATTGTATTTTGCGTCGTACCGGTCAGATCTTTTTGGCCTTCGCACTCTTGCAAACTGTGTCCCAGATAATGTGAAAGCACTTTCATCACTCCACTGTATAGAATATTTTCTTATGGGCTACTGAATATATTTCTTAGAGAAACTGAGCCTGTTTACAATATACCATGGAGGAAGCAAATGTTTCCTATCGGCAGTGCTGGAAGGGAGATCCAGTTTTCTTACAGAAACGTGACACTGTCCTGCGAGATCCATTACCCAGTAGATCTGAATAGTTTTCTTTTAGCTTGCGTGCTGTACATACAGGTGTAGCATTCACCTCACGCTTCAATACAATCATTTTATTCACTCTTATATGCTGACCAGGTTTTGATAAGTGGGCCGGTGCTGTATCACATTTGGCAGCCCAGCACCGCTTCAGCCAGCATTCAACAGTACTTTGCGGCACACCTGTCTGTTTCTCAATAGCATCTGCCCCAATTTCGGACTTATGTAAGGCGTAAATACGACGGATTTTGTCTTTGATTAAATTATGGTACCATTGTCCAAGAGAAAATTAATGCTTCTGTACTTTCACATTACCAAGTCAAACTCTTTTAACTCTGCCTATCAACATCTACCTTTTCTTCTTGTTGGAAGTTTGCCTACATTCAGCCTGTTCCTAAAAAGGGTCACCGTTCCCATCCCTCAAACTACCATTCTGTTACTTTAATTTCTTGCCAATCTAAAGTTTTCAATTCATCCTATTCTTAACCGTCTATCACATCACAATCTTCTGTTTGATCTCCAGTATGGGTTCCGTACTGGTGATCTTTAGGCTTTCCTTACAGAGTCTTGGTCATCCTCTTTTAGGGATTTTGGTAAAACTTGTTGCCTTAGACATATCAAAAGCTTTTGAAAGTCTCGCATAAAGCTTTCATTTCCAAGCTATCTCTCCACTTCTATTTTTCTCTTTGTACTTCATTTTTAAGTTTCCTTTCTGTTTGCTACTGTGATAGACGGTCACTGTTCTCCATTAACAGTGGTGTTCCTTAGGGTTCTGTCCTGTCAGCCACTCTCTTCCTATTATTCATCAATGATCTTCTAAACCAAACTACTTATCCTATCCACTTCTATACTCATGATACCATCCTGCACGTTTCCACTTCTTTTCGTAGATGTCCAGCATCTAGAAATTAAGAGTTTAGGCAGAGAAGCCATAGAACGCCTAACTTCTGATCTCTCCAAAATTTCTGATTGTGGCATAGGAAACTTAGTATTGTTCACTTCCTTAAAATCTCGATTCCTTCATCTATCAACTCGACACAACATTACTCTCTTCTCCAATGACACTCAATTGTCCCCTTCTACAGTGAATATCTTCGGTATGTCCTTTACTCATAATTTAAACAAGAAACTTAATATCTCATCACTAGCTAAAACAACTTCTATGAAGGCTTTCTGAGCCTTCTCTCCCAATTTTTTCTCATCCCCCCCTTCAGCTGCTAACTCTGTACAGGGGCCTTATCCGTCTATATATGGAGTAGGCTTCACATATAAAGGGGGGGGGGTTCCACTCATACCGTTCTCTTAGACAGGATGGAATCAAAAGTTTTTCTTCTTATAAACTCCTTTCCTCTTACTGACTGTCTTGAGTCTCTCTTTCATCGTTGCAATGTTGTATCTCTTGCTATCTTCTACCGCTATTTTTCACGCTACCTGCTTTTCTGATCTTGCTAACTGCATGCCTCCAATCCTCCTACGGCCTCGCTACACAAGACTAGCTTCTTTTTCTCAGCTTTACTTTGTCCACCTCTCTAATGCAAGAGTTAGCCAGTATATTCATAGCATTCATCCCTTTCTCTGGTAAACTCTGGAACTCTTTCCCTGCTTCTGTATTTCCACCTTCCTATAACTTGAACTTTTTGAAGAGGGGGGGGTTCAAGACATAATTTACATTTTGATGACCGCTTTTGACTCTTTGGGAACCTGCACCTCAGTGTTCTATTTTTTTTTTTTTTTTTTTACAGATTTGTTGCCTTTGGCTGTTGGTCCTATATATATATATATATATATATATATATATATATATATATATATATATATATATATATATATATATATATATATATATATATATATATATATATATATATATATATATATATATATATATATATATATATATTATGTTGGAGGGACACTAGCCAAGGGCAACAAGAATCCAATAATAAAAAAAAAAAAAACACTGAGATGCTAGTCCCAGAAAAGGGTCCAAAGCGGTAGTCAAAAATTGAAGGACAAGTGTCTTCAAGTGTCTCCCTCTTGAAAGAATTCAAGTCATAGGAAGATGGAAATACAGAAGTAGGCTGGGAGTTCCAGAGTTTACCAGAGAAAGAGATGAATGATTGAGAATACTGGTTAACTCTTTCATTAGAGAGAACAGAAGAGGGGTGAGAGAAAGAAGAGAAAGTCTTGTGCAGAGAGGCCCCAGGAGGAGTGTAGGCATGCAGTTAAGAAGATCAGAAGAGCAGTTAGCATGAAAATAGCGGTAGAAGACAGCTAGAGATGCAACATTGCGGCGATGAGAGAGAGGCTGAAGACAGTCAGTTAGAAGAGAGGAGTTGATGAGACGAAAAGCTTTTTATTCGTCCCTGTCTAGAAGAGCAGTATGAGTGGAACCCCCCCAGACATGTGAAGCATACTCCATACATAGATGGATAATGCCCTTGTACAGAGTTAACACCTGCGGG